>NC_141021.1:12017500-12020000 GCF_052040795.2 Danio rerio
GAATCTCCCATTCTGCCACTCAAAGGTACTCAAATGGATTGGGATTTGGGGACTGTGGAGGCCATTTGAGTACAGTGAACTCATTGTCTTGTTCGAGAAACCAGTCTAAGATGATTTGCACTTTATGACATGGTGCATTATGCTGCTAGAAGTGGCCATCAGAAGATGGGTACACTTTGGGATTGACATAGTCAGCAACAATACTCAGGTTGGCTGTGGTGTTGACACGATGATTAATTGATACTAAAAGGCCCAAAGTGCACCAAGAAAATATCCTCCACGCCATTACACCACCACCAGCAGCCTAAAGCAGTGGTTCTCAAACTGTGGTACGTGTATTGATGCCTCTATAATTGTACGCAGGCTTCCTTCTAGTGGTACGCAGAGGTTTGATGTATGTCATGTACATGCTACACACATTTAAAAATGTATCAAAAATGATGTATATAATATGCCATATATGAAAAAAAGCCTACATTTCTGAGGTAATCTGCCACATTTTTTTTTTAACTGTGCAAAGTTGTAACTGCTTTACTGGGCCTACTACGCTATTGTATTTCAATACTGCTCATTTTGGTGGTACTTAGAGAGACCATTTTTTTCTGAGGTGGTACTTGATGAAAAAAGTTTGAGAACTACTGGCCTAAAGCGTTGATACAAGGCAGGATGCACCCATGCTTTCATGTTGTTGACGCCAAATTCTGACCCTACGATCCGAATGTCGCAGCAGAAATCGAGACTCATCAGACCAGGCAACCTTTTTCCAATCTTCTATTGTCCAATGTTCTTAGCTGACAGGAGTGGCACCCGGTGTGGTCTTCTGCTGCTGTAGCCTATCCGTCTCAAGGTTAGATGTGTTGTGCATTCAGAGATGCTCTTCTGCATACCTCAGTTGTAACAAGCAGTTATTACAGTTACTGTTGCCTTTCTATCAGCTCAAACCAGTCTGGCCATTTTCTTCTGACCTCTGGCATCAACAAGGCATTTGCGCCCACAGAACTGCCGCTCACTGATGAGAAATTTGCTTTAACGAGCCGTTAGACAGGTGTACCTAATAAAGTGGCCGGTTAGTGCAATTTCTGCATCAACTCTTTCCAGTCCTGACTAAAACGATGTTAAATTTCATAAAACATAATCATTTTAAAATGATGTTAAACCTATCGAGTTTGATATTATGGTAAAAACAAAGAGCAAAGAACTGACAGCATCACATTATAGTATTTCACATTTTACTGCTATAACAAAAATGCCTCTATAATTGTACAACTGTTACCCAGTTCTCTCTTCATACTGAATCCTCCAGAGTAATTGCTTCGTTATCATTGCAGAGTGATTAAAAACTAGCATTTGCTCCGCAGCACTTGTTTGAAGTCCAACATCTAAAGATTAAACAAAATCTCATTGATGATGATTTATCCATCTAAAAGCCAGTCGTGCCGCCTGAGAAGCAGCAGCAAAAAACCACACGGGGGTTCATAACAAATGACAAATTTTCAGTAACGTGTAAAGATCTGAAATAATGATAATCACAACATTAAACAACTGACTGTGGCTAACATGGATTTATTTGCGCAAGCATTAGTGGCTGCATCAGTCTGAAACAAGCCATTTCAAGAATCAGTTCAGTTTTAAAGGACCCATGAAGTTAAATGAAAGTTTTCTAGATGTTAGTATCAGTATGTTTGTCTTACAGATATCCATCAGCTAGTGGGCTCCAAAACAGTCACATAACTTGCATTTAGAAGATATAAACTTTCAAAGCTTGCAGTTTGTCACTTCTGCCATAAATGGATCAACCTCATACTTTAGCTTCTCATCAAATCTTGACCAATCAAATGCTCTCTAGTATCTGACAAGCCCCGCCTCCTTTAATATGTTTCTCATTTGCTGATTTGCTTTCATGTGATGTGCTTGATTTTAACTGTTCTCAGTTGCAGAGCTGTGATCAAAATGAAACACTATTGGCTGTGTTTTTAAGAAAAGGGGAGGAGCTACTATATGCCCAGCCCTTTCTCGATGCTTCAGTTGAGATCACATCAAACACTGAATTAAAATACACATTCGCTTCACGGGACATTTAAGTATACAGCTTAATGGTGAGCAGTTATTAGCACACTAATTATGTGGTAAAACTAAATTATTACCTTTTGATTACCAACACTCCCATTTTTCTCCGAAAGTTTCCCGTATTTCACCACACACACACACACACACACACACACACACACACACACACACACACACACACACACACACACACACACACACACACACATCCCCACACACACACACACACATATATATATATATATACATATATATATATATATATATATATATATATATATATATATATATATATATATATATATATATATATATATATATATATATATATATCGTTCATTCATTTTTCTTGTCGGCTTAGTCCCTTTATTAATCCGGGGTCGCCACAGCTAAATGAACCACCAACTTATCCAGCAGGTTTTTAGGCAGCGGA
>NC_141021.1:12322500-12445000 GCF_052040795.2 Danio rerio
TGTCAGGTGGTGTATACTGTAGGCATCAGAAGTTAATATTGCAGGTAATTACATTTTTAAAGCATCCACATGAAAACAAACCTGAGAAGAAACTTGACATGAGCATTTGGGGAGAGAAATAAAAAGTTTTGTAGTGCTACTCAGTGAATTATTCATAGGATATATCAAATTAATATGGGACTGCAGACCACAAATGTGCAGTAGGGGTTGATTCAGGTAAACTGGGACACTTTGCCATTCGCCTGACTGGGAAAATGTGCCCCAATTACCATGAAATATGCCCTAATATGTTATCCTGTTGTTGCAGGGGAATGCAAAACCAAAATGAAAAATGTCAATAGGGAAATGAAAGAAGATTTGGTATTTTAGGGAGAAACCAAAATACAAAGTGTTACATATTTTCCAGACATTACTGTAGATCATTTAAAAGTAGCCTTCAATAAAGAAATATTGGTGTTTTATTTCAAAAGTCTTTAAGGAGAGATACTGATAGGAACATTTTGTTTTGAAAACCCATGAAAATCGAGCGTGAAAGTCATTGTACCTAATTACCACACTGAATAATGCATAATTAGTATGAAATTATTTTCTGGAGCGTCTTTAATTGTTGGATTTTTTTTTAGGAAGTAAACTCTTATAACACTGTTAAGAGAAACACTGGTGGCCTTCTTTCCCCCTCCTGTAATATGTCTGTGGCCTATTAAAAATGTATGAACTCAATACAGTGGTCTGGAACGGGCCATTTCATGTTGACGTTGAGTTTTTGTGCAGCTGGTCGGCACATCTCACTTAAACTCAAAAGACTCCAAACATCGCCATGCCATCTGTACATCTGTCACAGAAATCCTAAATAAGTAACAGTCTGTGCTTTTAATCCATTCTAGTGGGATTTTTAAAAGGAAAGAAAAATCATAGTGAGTGCTGATCCGACAGTCCAATAGAGAGAATTGCAATAATTTTTTTATGTACAATGCTGAGATGCTCTAAAAGAAAATCCTGCAGAACATGATCACATTTGCTGAAGATATTTCATCTCAGCAGGTTCTTTCTCCTGATTGAATCTATATTGGACACAAAAACATTGTATAGTTTTTTTCTGTCAAAGTAATGTTCATATGGTGGAAGAATATATGGTTGATTTTTATGATGCAAACATGATTACAGTAATGAATCCATGGTTAAATCTTGATCCTAACATAAATTTGTTAATAGTATTGATTATTGATCATTTTTTGAATGTTTTATGGGTTTCATGCATACTGACTTGGGCCGACCCCACTTAGCTTGTAGCCATTAGCAATGGATTTCAGTCAAAAATTGATGTAAAAGATAATACATGGCTAGCTGTGCATTATGGTAATAATAATAATAATAATAATTATTATTATTATTATTATTATTATTATTATTATTATTATTATTATTATAACTCCTTTTATTTATGTAGCGCTTTTCTGGACACTCAAAGCACTTTACACATTTTTGTGAATCTCCTCAACCACCAACAATGTGCATCACTGATGCAACAGCAGCCATATTGCACTATATTGGGGATGGTTAGGAGAACATGATGGACAAAGGCAAGTGAAAAAATTTGACCAGGATGCCGGGGTTAAACCCCTACTCTTATTCGAAGAACATTCTGGGATTTTAAATGACCGCAGAGAGTCAGGACCTCGGTTTAACGTCTCATTAGAAAAAGGGGCTCCCTATCATTATACTGGGGCATTAGGACCTACACAGACCGCAGGTTGAGCACTCCCTGTTGGTCTCACTAACACCACTTCCGGCAGCAACATAGCTTTCCCATGTAGTCTCCAATCCAGGTACTGTTAGGAGCAAATAGCGCAGCCCTGCTTAGCTTCAGTAGGTGACCATGTGAGAGTTGCAAAGAGCTAGCTGTCGGCAACAATTATTTTAAAATTCTTGTTTTTTATTGGCTGGAAGGTGTGCAATAATACTGTTGAAAGCACGATTAATGTATTAATCTAATCTGATCTAATGTATTAATTAGAAGCATTTAAATAGTTCAAAGACTTGAAAGTTGTTGATTATCTCTTTATTTCATACATTATTACCAATCAGAATTGATTAATCAGACAGACCATTGTATAATCATACATGTACATGTCATGTTTACTGTTGTCATGGTTGCAATTTTCCTACACAATTCGACTCCTAAAAATACTTTTAATTGAAAAATATGAAGTTCCAGATTGTGTTTTTTTTAGGCTTTCAAAATGTGACGCGGCTGCCAAATCGTTTCTTTGTCACGATAAATAAATAAAAACAAAATTATTTCTGTATTTTAATCTCGGAATGCATATCTGGCAACCTAAAAACCCCTGCAAAAGAGCGAATAAAACCTTCTGAAGGCACGTCACATATTTATTAGGTAGAATGTCAGTTAGGGTGTTTTACTTACTTTAGGGACATTTTATTGTTTTTTGCGGTAACTTACTGGCAGCACTATTGCCAGAGACTGCAACTGTCCATTTACAGTAACTTACTTGGAAATGTGTTTTAAAGTAACAGAGCCCTATGCCACAATGTAATTTTATAGTAAAATCACAACTTCTTTTTATGGTAAAATGCCCTTTACCAGTTTTAATTTTACAGTATTTTTACAGTTTAATATTTGCAGCACTTTTAGTGTAATTTTTTTGTATATTTTACACTGGCTGTACAAAACCTTTAAATTCTCACTATTGAATTGGATAAATTCCAAACCAAGTGGCATTCATTTTTTCATTAACTGTTACAGTTTTGTCTTCAACTAGCAATACTTGATTACGTTGAATTCAGTGTGTTGATTACAATAGAATATTCCTAATTTGCAGTTAGTTACTGTAAAAGTTTTAAAATGACCTACAATGAAGTGCATATTACAGTAGGAAACTGTAAAGAAAAAAATATGCAGTAGGAAGAAGATATGTAGTATTTTCTGGGTGTTTTTGCAGCAAAGTCTTTACGTTCACATTCCAAAAAGTTACTTAAAAGTGTTGTTTAACATGTACACTGTATCTATTGCTGTGTCTGTGAAAAAAAAACTAGATAAATAAATTGAAAAATGGAAAAAATACAGGGTTGTACACAATTCTCTCAACACAAATTTAAGTTGATCGAACATGAAACAATTAAGCTGTCAAAAAACTCAACAATTGTGTTGATTCAACTCATTATAATTAAGTATTTTGTACAAGCAGCAAAAATAACATTTTCAGTGCTCCTTTTAGGTGGATTTTGAGTTGTTATTTGGCTGAATTTTTATTTATTTATTGACCTGGCAACCTGGACATGCATCTGACTTTCATTTACAAACTGAGCATGCAATATTTACACTTTAACTATTACTTGTTATTTGAATTTTTTTTTAATGCCAAGCAAGGGTGTAGATCTCATTTCAGTGTCATTTTTTCTTCACCCTGATGCCAACCATTTTTTATGCATTTGATGAATAACTGCAAAAGAGGGAACAGCAAATGTCATAAAAGCCTCCAGGGCTTTAAAACAGACCCGATAGAGTGAAGTAAACAGCTGATGTTTCTAAAGTATACAGAGAAGTATTTTAGTTCAAAACTTGTGCATTTGAATCCGCTCGCTCCGCATTGTAAAGCGAGAAGACACTGGAGACACCCTTGAGGATTCCTCAGACTGCCACCCATGTAGAGAGGAACTTATAAATAAATAATACTTGTTTGGTGTATTTTGTAATGAGTTTTTGAGTGCGGATTAAAGTAGAAAATTGTACTTATGAATTCATTTAAGTTTGAGATTTAAAGCTAAGGAATTAAAGGGAAATCAATATATATATATATATATATATATATAAATAAAGAGTTTATATAACTAATAAAGAGTTTAAAATGTGCATGATTTGACAGTTGGACATTTGTTTTTTTATCATTTATGCACAGAAGTTAGAAGTGAAATTCGAATTCTTCAAATATTTCCCGCTATGTTTAACAGAGCTTGGACTTTTTTTCCCTATTATTTTTAACTTTTGGACAAAGTCTTATTTTTTATAGTTTGTCCGGAATGAAAAAAGAAAAACCACTAAGGTCAATATTATTGGCCCCCTTTTTTTTCAGCTGGCTACAGAACATGCCACTGTTGTCCAATGACTTGCATATAGTTGTACTTAAGTCTTTATTTGCACTTTAATCTAAAAACTAGTCACTTGTAGAATAACTATTACAATATATCAGCCTGATCTCATGAGGAAACAAAAGTGTTTAACATATTATCAGTTTTAGAGTTCAGTTGTATGAAAATGTACGATTTTTAAAATGGAGGCAAGGCACAAAAAACTGCCCCTAAACCCAAGCGTCATTGGAGGATAAGTAAATCATACTAAATTGTACTAATAAGATCAGATGATTTCATACGAATTAGCCACTAAATCAAAAAGTTACAAATTGCCATGAGATAGCATTGCAATATACTTTTATCAGGGCAAAGACAAAAGAAATTAGTTATGAGAATTTAGATATTAAAAGTATTATGTTGGTAAAAATATCTCCATTAAAAAATGTCAACATATTTCAAAAGGAAATTTGATAGGAGCACTATTAAGTTGTCTTCAACTCCACACTGTTAATGATTTTAGTAAATTATACAGAATTTAACTGTAATATGTACTGTATTGTACTGTAGGAAAGTTATGCAGTATGTTACTGAATTTTAAAGTTGCATTGTGAAGCTCGCTGTATGATTTACAGTAAAGATATACATACTATTCTGTAAATACATATACAGCAAGAAAGATGGTGCTGTAAATGTAAATACTGTATTTTTGATGTAATTGATTTACCACCCTGATCTCACAAGGAAACGTAAGTATTTTACATTTTGTCAGTTTAGTGGTGAATTCAAATGAGTTCAGTCGTACAGAAATGTGTGATTTAGAAAGGGGCGTGGCACCAAACCCCGCCCCTAAACCTAACCATTGGTGGATAATCAAATCATAAAATTCTTCGTTAAAAAATGTCAATATATTTCAAAAGGAAATTTGATAGCAGCACTAATATGTTGTCTTGAACTCCAAACTGTTAATGATTTTTGTATTTTGAAATTCAGTATTTTACTGTAGGACTGTAATACAGTGTATTACTGAATTTTAAGGGGCCGATCACACCGCAGGCACGTTTTGTGTTGAGAGGTACATCTTTTGAATGGTTAACTAACATTCAAGATCATTTTCCGCGCTGCTTTCACACCCTGTACGCCTCGGGTTTTAACTATCTGCTGCATCTCTGTGTTGGGCGCTGTGCACACAGTTGAAAAAAGTCAACTCTGCTACATCAGTCATGTCTTTTTTATTCTCCAATCAAACGAAAGCAGAGGCGGGGTTTCCTATAAAGTGACAGCAGTGTTTGTGTTGTGAAGACGACTATGCAGACTTTAAAAGATGGAGGAGACTAGTGATCACTGTTTCAAGTGATCCAGAGCAGTATGATTTTACACATTTTGAATATCACAATATTAAATATTACAATTATAACAATATAAACAGCGCACAATATGCAGCTGATTCAGTTGTTGCCTAGTGACAAAAAAAAAAAAAATCATATCGCACTACTTTTTTCTTGTCAACAAAAAAAGCTGTGTGGTGCGTCTTATGTTTTTGGAACGTAAAAAAAGGCATTCGGTGTGATCGGCCCCTAAAGTTGCATTACGAAACTTACTGTATATTTTACAGTAAATAAATACATAAATACATATACAGCAAGATAGATGGTGCTGTAAATGTAAATACCATATTTTTGCTGATTCTACAGGAAATTGTTAAAAGTGTATTTTATTTTAGACCGCTAACATTTAGGTGACTAAAACTTTTACATTTGAAGTTTCGTCAATTTAAAGTTTGTTCATGCAAGAACTCTAAAGCAGGTTCACATTTCCTCCATCATAAAAAAGGCTTTTGAGGTGCCTGAAGTAGATATTTCTTGAGAATACAATAGGACACTTGAAGCTCCTTTAGTTTTATACTGTATGCTTCTCTGGTTATGTAATGAAGAAAAACGATCAGAAGTCTCCAGTGACTGAGTTTGCCGAGAGATGTTAAAGAGATCTTGGTTTTCAGCAGAACTTGCTCAACACTGCCTTACTGTGGCTGCTCATACAGAATGATATCTCCCAGTTTATATATATTCCCATTAAAGCTAAAAATAGAAACAGCAGGATACTATTGACTGTCTCTGGAAAAGGCCCAAGCAGAAAAGGCTGATAACAAACCCATGGCATTCTTTTCCACAACAACAACAACAACAACAGCTTTTATTATTATAATTTCCAAGTACTATTGGATTATTTAGAAGCTTTAAAGATGATGAACAGCTGAAGTCAGAATGATTAGCCCTCCTGTGAATTATTTTATCTCTTTTAAATCTTTCCCAAATTATTTTTTACACAGCAAGGAAATTTTCACAGTAATTCCGATAATATATTTTCATCTGGAGAAAGTCTTATTTGTTTTATTTCAGCTAGAATAAAAGCAGCTTTTATTTTTTTAAAAACACTTTAAGGTCAATATTATTAGCCCCCTTAAGCAATTTGTTTTGACTGTCTACAGAACAAACCCTTGTTATCCAATGACTTGCCTAATTACCCTAACTTAGCTAGCGTAATTAACCTAGTTGGGACTTTAAATTGCACTTTAAGCCGAATAATATCTAGTAAAATGTTATGTACTGTCATCATGGAAAAGATAGAAGAAATCAGTCATAAGAAATAAGTTATTAAAACTATTAAATGTATAGCTGGTTTTTGATGCCTCCCATATAAAATGACCCCAATTAAATCTCTGAAAATCTGGACCCATTTTTTTTTTCGGCACTTTGATCTTCATAATATCTCTTTATTATCCCCAATACACTCCAATTCTCTGTTTTACCCTTCTATCTTGGACAGTGCTTATGCCTCATGGAGAGACGGCTGATTGGCTTTTTTTGATGAACTTTACATGGACAGTGTTTTCACCTCTTTTGGTCAGTTGACCTCTCAATTTAATGTCCCCAAAACTTCTTTTTTTCAGATATTTACAAAAATTATGAGATTTTGTGCACAAAAAATGTCAACTTTCGAAATGCACCATCTGCTACAAAACTAGACACCATACTGGGCATAGATCCCTGTGCTAAAGGTTCGATTTCTAAATTAATTAATGTAATTGTTAATCTGCAATTCTCTTCTGATAACTTATGGGCTATCTGGTCTCAATTGGAATTGACAATAACAAAGAGACATGGAAAGCGGTTTTGAACAGGGCTAATTCTTCCTCAATCTGTGGACGTCATGGATGCAAGGTGGTGCATAGAGCTCATTGGTCCAAGACCAGGCTAGCTCGCATCAACCTGTCTATTGACCTTGAGTGCAACAGGTGTCATTCTGGTTCAGCTACTTTATTCTATATGTTTTGGTCCTGTCCTTCCCTGCTTTCTTTTTGGAGGCAAATTTTCCTCTTGCTGTCAGCTATTACTGTTGATATCCCACCTCACTTTACCATCTGATTTTGTAGACTTTATAGCATTCTTAACACTTCTCACAATTCTTGGATAAGAAATGTTCTTTATTTTATGAAATTAGAGAAAATATATTCTCTTTTCCAGTGATGGGTTGCAGCTGGAAGGGAATCCGCTGTGTAAAAATATGCTGGATAAGATGGCGGTTCATTCCGCTGTGGCGACTGTGGATAAATAAAGGGATTAAGCTGAAAAGAAAATGAATGAATGAATGAATGAATGAATAAATGAATCTGTACTCTTTTCACTGACCTAGCACTGTTTTCATTTAACTGTGGGAACCCCTTTGTAAATATGTCCAAACTCTTCAGCTTGACCCTGCTCCTTCTGATTGAGTCCCCACTCCCCAACTTTCAGCTTAGTACTGGATACTAATTCTGGCCAACGCATCGTAGACTTGTTTTTTTCTGTATATATTTTCAAGTTATTTTATTTTTTGCTCTGTTTTTTTTTATTTTGCTCAAAATACTCTTCAGTGTATTTGCTTATTGTTAGGTTTTTATGTTGTCCTTTTTGTATTTTTTTAAAATTTGTTTTACAATGTATAAATGAAACATAAAAAATAAAACAAACTATTATTGGAAGTTTATTTATGAACTAATTTTGAGAGGTTTCCCAGAGATGGGTTGCGGCTGGAAGGGCATCCGCTGCGTAAAAACTTGCTGGAAAAATTGGTGGTTCATTCCGCTGTGGCGACCCCGGATTAATAAAGGGACTAAGCCGACAAGAAAATGAATGGATTAATGAATTTTGAGAGGATTATGTGCTTATGATTGCTTGCGGCTGGTCCCGCATTACCCAATTAATTATTCACCAATCAGACATTTCCTAAGCCATTTTAAATACCCTAAGTTCCATATGACAGCCATCTTCGTTTAAAGAATCCCCCCTTCCACCCCTACTCCTCCTCGTTTCCTAGATGGTTGAACGGTGGCCCAGTGGTTAGCACTGTTGCCTCACAGCAAGAACATCAAAGGTTCTAGTCCTTACCAAGCCAGCCGACGTTTCTGTGCGGAGTTTACACGTTCTTCCCCTGCTCACATGGGTTTCCCCCGGGTTCCCCGGTTTCCTCCCACCATCCAAAAACATGCAACTTAAGTTAATTGACTGATCCAAATTGGCACCATAGACATGCTCCTAGTAAATAGTTATCTCTTAGGAGCAATCATTGTCTGTTTATTAGCTACTACAGCAGGGGAGTTCTCGAGATCTACCTGAGCTCAAACTCCCCTCTCGCCTTGCAAACGGGAGGGAGCCCTGTGCTTGAGGATATTATGAGCTCAGGGCTCTCTCCCAGGACAGCATGCCAAACAAGCTTTATAATCAATCATCAGCTTAGTGTGAACTCTTGAAGTTTAGAAAAGTATTAAAAAAAATCTTCTCTCCGTTAAACAGAAATTGTTGAAAAAAATGTACAGGAGGGCTAATAATTGATGAGGGCTATTAATTCTGACTTTAACTTAAATTTAAAAGGTTTTCGTAGCAAGCATAAGAGATTTCTTGGCTTTGATAAAATGTGCCCTCTGAAGTTTGCCGAAACCGGAAAACTGAAGCAAAGGTTATTTTGAGAATTTCTTCAATCTTTTAAGTCAGAAATATTCAATAGCAGATGTCAACATGTCAGTCATTCCTGCAGGGTCTTGCGCAGTGGTATTTAACACAAAAACACAGCTCTGTATAGGATACCATGAAGCTGAAGATAGAATTGCAACCTCAAATTCTCCCTGGAGTCAAACTGTCTCAGTGTCCGGCGTTCAAAATGCCCCTGAATACCAGGAGCCTCAGATAAGTTATCAGCTAAATACGCATTTAAAATAAGACACTTACATAAATGATGGTAAACAAACCTGATCACTTTCAAAATGCTTGCACTAGAATACACAAGGGTTCAAATATAAAGAGGATTTCAGCAGCAAATATTTTTAAAGGCATATTCATTCATTCGTTCGTTCGTTCATTTGTTCATTCATTCATTTTCCATCAGCTTAGTCCACAGCAAAGAGACTTTATGACTTTATTTCAGTTATATGCTTAAATGTAATGGAAATACTGGAACACCAGAAATGATCTATATTCTGACAGGCTATCACGTCTTCCCTAAATTTTCCTTCATCGCAATGAAAAAAAAAAAAAAAAAACTCTGACCAAACACAAAACATTTACATTCTGAATAAATTGTTCCAATTGATACAATATATAAATGGAATATTACATTATTCAGAAAAACAGTAAAAATCTTAACAGCAAATATCATGAGGTTTCTTTAAAGTTAACTGATTTCTAAATGATCTATTATTACAAAATAAAAATAAATATTTTTACTAACATTATTATTATTTTATATTATATTTTCTAATTATAATATGATAATATTTATTGTTTTCATTCACTCATTCATTTATTTTCCTTTGGTTAGTCTCTATTTCCAAAGTCGCCACATCGGAATGAATCACCAACTATACCTGCATATGTTTTCATGCAGCGTGTACCCTTCCAGCCACAACCCAGTACTGGGAGATTTCATTTATTAATTTTCCTTTGGCTTAATCAGGGGTCGCCACAGCGGAATGAATTGCCAACTAATCCAGCATATGTTTTACACAGAGGATGCCCTTCCAGCTGCAACACTGGCAAATGTATTATTATATATTATTTAAGATTTCGGCTAATTGATTCACTACTATTACCACTAATATGATTCTGAATTAAAATGGTGTATTATTATCTAATAAATTATTTTGCCAAACAAATCTTAAATATTCATTACATACATACTGATTTTAGGATGAAATATGACTGGACATCTCTACTGTATATACTCTCTTATCTCATGAATGTATGAAAACTGAAACAAAACAAATTATTATAGTATTATTCAAATAATTAATCCAAGAACCATTGCAAGATAATAAAAATTGATTCCCGCGTAGTAAAAACCATTACAATAATATATATATATATATATATATATATATATATATATATATATGGTTATAGCAGATTAAACTTAATTTTTAAGTTAATTTAAAAAGACAGTTTCAACCCAGGCTCATTATAATTACGTTCCCCTATATACATTTCTGGAAAGAGCGAAATACGTCCCAGGAGCTCCTTTTTTGTGCAGTTTTTGTTTTCGTGAATCCGCCAGAAGTCGCTGACTGTGTACTCTTTTTTTTTTTTTTTTAGATCTCGAATTTCTCTCACGAGTGCTATTTGCGCCTGTTCTTCTCACATAAATTCACCAGAGGCCACTGTGTACACTTTGTGAGATCTCAAATCTCTCCCGCTGGTGCCATCCGCGCCTGCTGTTCTCGCATAAATCCACTGTCGACTGACTGACTGACCGATTGATTGACTGACCGATCGACTGACCCACCCTCCTCCTTCTCTAAACCCAACCAATAGTGTTTTAAAAAGCACCAATTTACCTGACCTTATACCTCATGGTCAACTCTGCTTTGTCTCAAGTTCACCAATGTACATGTCGAGTTACCTGACAAACTGGTAACATCGGAAAAGGCATCCATACGGAGGTAAACGGTCAGCTAATAAGCGCGAAAAGGAATGGCGCCATACCGCCCCGTATTTCTGGCTACATAACTTACGGTCTCCAGAAATGTATATAGGGCTATGTTCTCAGAATGAGCCTATGTTTTTATATTTCATTTACTCACCCTTTACTTCTGTTGAACACAAAAGAGGATACTTTGAAAAATGCTGCAGTGTAAAAACTGCTGTTAAACTTACAGTATTAGTGGCAATTTTTACAGTATCACTAGCAAAATTAACAAGCGAACTGTAAATTAACAATTACAACTGTGCTGTAGTTTTACTTTACAGTGCACTTGTAATACTGTAAATTTTACAGTAATGTTTTACAATGTGGCACCCACTGACTTCCTGAATAATTCTTTTTCCTACTATGGACGTCGATGGGTCACAGTTTTCCTCAAAATATTTTCTTTTGTTCTCAACAGAAGAAAAACCTTTTTTAAAAAGGGTTTAAAGCCACATGAGGCAAAATAAAACAAATTTGTGGGGTAAACTATTCCTTCAAGTTGGAATGACTTGCACAGAGAAACTGATTCAACAACTAAATTTAATGCAGCAACTACATTTTATACAGTGTGATCAAACGTTTTGTGCTAAACCTAAGAACCATTAAATAACCAGTGTATAGTGAGCTTGAGCAGAGATAACAGATGTCCTCTGTTAAAGCTCGGTTCTCAGAGGTTTACTCTACTGTTTGTGTCCTCTGGCTGCTCATCAAGCTGTTGACTCGTTTTGCCACTTTCTCCAAACTTTCACTGCTGATCATAAACACGGGCACACCGAAAACACAAGAGAGCGAGCGACTGAACGTCTCTTGCCAACTAAACAACCACATAGCCAACAACAACGCGGCTAAATCTCAAACAAGGACTCTGAAACCCAACACCAGGCAGCTGCAACTATTTCAAGCTCTTTAAGACCTGTCCTATTTCCACCAGAGAGCATTTATAGATCACGCATGATCCCTACTGAATACAGGATGACAGCGGTGGAAAAAAAAAATAGATATGAACTCACTCAGGGTGGAGCACAGGGGCAAAAGAAAATCGATTTTAAAGATACTCATTCAAAATGTTTCATAATAAATGTTTGATCTGGGCAGCAAATAGTTGAACAGACAAGTACAGATAAGAAAATGAAGTAAATATTGATTTGGTTAAGTATATGTGTTTTAATTTGACGGTAAATATACTGTGAAAAATTATATGATTAATTAGTCATGACAATCTATGTTTTTTAGTTAATTGTAACTTATTAAACAAAGTAAATCATGTTCTAACTTAATTTTATAAGTTACACAAGTTTTTTTTAAGCTGGTTTAATATAATATGAATTCAAATGACTCATAAGGCTTAAATATAAAAGGCAACCAGTATTTATTTGAGTAGGCTAGGAATGCAATACAATTGTTGGCATTAATATAATGTTTGAGAAATTTGTAAAAACTGAAGTACATTTTACATTTACATTTAGTCATTTAGCAGACGCTTTTATCCAAAGCGACTTACAAATGAGGACAAGGAAGCAATTTACACAACCAAGAGCAACAATGAATAAGTGCTATAGGCAAGTTTCAGGTCTGTATAGTCTAAGAAGGGAAGTATTAGTATTTATTTTATTTTATTTATTTCTTATTTATTTCTTTTGATATTCAGAGAGGCAATTACAGATTAGGAAGTGTAGTGGAGACTACATAGTTGAGTTTTTAGACGTTTCTTGAAAATAGCGAGTGACTCTGCTGTTCTGATGCAGTTAGGGAGTTCATTCCACCAACTGGGCAGATTGAGCGTGAGCGTGAGCGAAAGTGATTTCTTCCCCCTTTGGGATGGAACCACGAGGCGACGTTCATTCACAGAACGCAAGTTTCTGGAGGGCACATAGATCTGCAGAAGCGAGAGCAGATAAGAAGGAGCAAGGCCAGAAGTAACTTTGTAGGCAAACATCAGAGCTTTGAATTTGATGCGAGCAGCAACTGGCAGCCAGTGCAAACGGACTAGCAGCGGAGTGACATGTGCTCGTTTAGGTTCATTGAAGACCACTCGTGCTGCTGCTCTGTGTATAGCTCTGTTGACATTGAAACAGCTCTGTTGACATTGAAACAGAATAAAGATAGTTGCCCCAAAATGAAAATGTACTCACTATTTACTCACCCTCAAGTGGTTTCAAACCTTTATGAGATTTGCTGAACACAAAAGAAGACATTTGGAAAAATGCTGTAACTATTGACTTCCACAGTAGGAAATCAAACACTATGTAAGTCAATGGATACTGATTTTGGGTGTGTCGCTTTAAGACATAGTATTTTACACCTACCACTTGCATGAGACCATACTCTAAAAAAGCTGGGTTGTTTTAATGGTGTCCCAAGGCAAATTAAATTTAAGTGGATTTAACATAAAACAATGAAGTTGTCCCAAAAACACAAAATATTAAGTTAAATTAAGTATTTTAATTTATAAGCAGCAATTTTTCAGGTGTTCTTAAATGGCGTAAATAATGATCTGGTAGTGTAAGTTTGGTTAATCATATGTTTTTATCTTTTAATTTGACTGTAGAAAGGAATTCACTAAAACTGTAGCGATTACAACTATGATTGAGAAATTTGATTGTGTAAAACAGTTGACTTTCAATCAGAATTAAAGAGATAGTTCACCCAAAAATTAATATATATTTACTATTTCATCACCCTCAAGTGATTTCAAATCTTTATGAATTCTGCTAAACACAAAAGAAGATATTTTGAAGAATGCAGTAACTATTGACTTCCATAGTAGTAAATAAAATACTATGGAAGTCAATGGATACAGGTTTTGGGTGAACTGTCCCTTTAAGTCATTTCACACCTACCACTTGGATAATAGCATTCTCTAAAAAAAAAAGCTGGGTTGTTTTGGGTTAAATTATGGAAAATCCCATCATTTGGGTTTGATTTTTATATAAATTTTTAACCCAACAGTTGCAATTGTCCATATTTGACCTAATGTTAGGTTCACTGTAAACAACATGTCGTCCCAACACAAATTAAAAAAAGTTGTTCCAAAAAACACAAAATAAGTTAAATTAAGTAATTTGAACAAGCAGCAATTTTTAGAGTGTTCTTAAATGGCGGAAATATTCATCTGGTGTAAGTTTGGTTAATCATGTGTTTTCATTTTTAAATTTGACCGTAGAAAGGAATGCACTGAAACTGTAGCGAACTGTAAAATTATGATTGAGAAATTTGATAGTGTAAAACAATTGACTTTGAATCAGAATTAAAGAGATAGTTCACCCAAAAATTAATATGTACTCACTATTTCCTCACCCTCAAGTGGTTTCAAATCAAAGAAATTTCAGGCTGTAACTGTTGACCTCCAAAGTACAAAATCAAATAATTTGGAAGTCAATGGCTACAGGTTTTGGGTGAGCTGTCCCTTTAAGACATACTATTTTACACCTACCACTTGCATGAGACCATATCTAAATAAGTTGGGTTGTTTAAACACAACTTTGGGCCAATTATGGAAAATCCCATCATTTGGGTTTGATTTTTATCTGAATATTTTAACCCAACAGTTGCAATTGTCCATATTTGACCTAAAGTTAGGTTGGAAATTCACTGTAAACATTATGTTGTCCCAACACAAATTAAGTAAACTCAATCATGTTTACCCCAACTTTGGGCCAATTATGGAAAATCCCATTGTTTGGGTTTGATTTTTATCTCAGTTTTTTAACCCAACAGTTGCAATTGTTCATATTTGACCTAAAGTCGGTTTGAAAATTCGCTGTAAACATCATGTTGTCCCAACACAAATTAAGTTAACTTAATCACTTTTACACATTTAAGTGGATTGAACATAAAACAATTAAGTTGTCCCCCCAAAAAAACACAAATTATTTAGTTAAATTTTGCAATTTAAACAAACAAAATTTTTAAAGTGTTCTTAATGAGCAAATAAATTAAAGATAATTTCTCCAACCTGATCGAGTTTTGATGATTTCTCCGAATTCGTCCTCAAAACCTTCCTCCCATTGGTCCTGTGGGTTCACTGCTTCGGCCATGACATAAGATCCAAGCCAACGTTGGGTCCTTTAATCCTACAATTTTATAAACAGAAAAAGGAAGGAGCCCTCACCAACGCCCTGTGAACAAACTGAACCTCAGATCCAGCAGTGAATTTTTTGTGAATGACACCGGGACGAGACAGTCTGAGGACTGTTGTGATAGGGGGAAACAAGCTGTCAGGGAATCTGGAGAAGCAGAGACAGGTGGCAAACTCTGCTCGCCTTAAAATAGAGAGTCACTATGAAGGCCTGCTTCATTTCACTCCCAAACACAAATGCTTATTTTCTGGCGAGAAAGGGACTGGTCACCAAGAAGTCTGGTGACAAATGGCCAATGAATGCTCTTAGAGGAAAGTATACACTTCACAGTTTTGTCATGCGCGACTTACAGTATTCGCTTATTATAGCAGCAGTCCCTTAAGAGCAATCTAGGGTTAAGTGCCTTGCCCAAAGGCTCAATGGTTATAGCTCATAAATTGCTCCCGGTGGGCTTTAAATCTCCAAATCTTTAGTTACCAGTTCAGACTTTTAACCCTAAGGCCTCTCCACCACCCACGACCTTCATTTTAAAATGAAGATAGTTGGTGTATAGTGAAAAATAAAACAAAACAATAATGAGATAGATATAGATATACAGTATATGTGTACGTATGTTTAGATACATTTGAAGTAAAAATTATTAGCCCTCCTGCGAGTTCTGTTTTCAACAGAGCAAGGAAATTTTCACAGTCATTTCTATAATATTTTTTCTGCTGGAGAAAATCTTATTTGCTTTATTTCGGCTAGAGTAAAAGCAGCTTTTAATTTCTTTAAAACCATTTTAAGGTCAAAATTATTACCCCTCTTAAGCAATATTTTTGTGACTGTTGACTATTTACAAATATCTGGAAAAATACATTTGAAAATGTAGTTTTGTCATATAGTCATATATTTTGTCCCCATGAGGTCAAAATTCAATTGCTACACATGTGAGGAAATTTGGTCCCCATAATGTAAAGGAATACAAGGTACACACATTTTGGTGTTTTATAAGAATAAACATTTTTGTAACTTTTTTTATTCTTTAAAAACAACTTGGTGATTATATCGGCTTGCACCAGTGGTTCTCAATTACAGTCCTCGGGACCCCCCAGCCAACACATTTTGTATATCTCTCTTATTTGACACACAAGGATCACTGCCTTACCCTAACCCTATCCCTCAAACGAAACTTCACAGAAAACCTGGAGCAAATTCTGAATACAAAAAGACATCATTAGATATGATGTAACAGTTTTGAATTGTTTGCATGTCTTATAAACCGCTTTAACATTGTAATACCCATGTTATTAGGCATATATTTGTTGTTGACACGATGCTCAATTGGTATCAATGGGCCCAAAGTGTGCAAAGAAAATATCCCCCACACCTTTACACCACCACCACCACCAGCCTGAACTGTTTATACAAGGCAGGATGGATCCTTGCTTTCATTTTGTTGACGCCAAATTCTGACCCTACCATCCGAATGTTGCAGCAGAAATCAAAACTCATTAGACCAGGCAACAATTTTCCAATCTTCTATTGTCCAATTTTGGTGATTTTGTGTTAATTGCAGTCTCACTTACCTGTTCTAAGCTGACAGGAGTAAGACCCGGTGTGGTCTTCTGCTGCTGTAGCCCATCCACCACAAGGTTGGACATGTGCATTCAGCGATACTGTTCTGCCGCTAAATGGATATTTTCTCTTCTTCAGACCATTCTCTGTAAACCCTAGAGATGGTTGTGCGTGAAAATCTCAGTAGATCAGCAGTTTCTGAAATACTCTGTCAACAACAACCATGCTACGTTCAAAGTCACTTAAATCCTCTTTCTTCCCCATTCTGATGCTCAGTTTGAACTGCAGATCGTCTAGACCATGTCTACTTGCCTAAATGCAATGAGTTGCTGCCATGTGATTGGCTGATTATAAATTTGCATTAACAAGCAGTTAGACAGGTGTACCTAATAAAATGTCCAGTGAATGTATTTAAACATAATACATTCATGTCAAAAATTTACAGCAGCTATTACTCCACCCTTTCAAGAAAATTCAGTTGTAAAAGTATAGTTCAACAAACACTTTTTGGGGGTCAGAATTCATGATGACTACAAAGTTCAAAAGAAGCATTTATCTGGAATAAATGTCTCTTGTAGCATTCTGTTTAAAATGTCAGTTTTAATGCATCCATGCTGAATCTCTCTCTGCATAAATAATAAATACATCCAAGAGAGCAATTTACTTCATTCCGATGAAACATTACAAACCAAACTTTCCTTTGAAATAACCCGCGCTGGTGAATTATGCAAAATAAGACTCCAAACCTGTAAGTTTTAATGCTGCATAAAAAAACAATTTGTGAGGTATTTTTTTTATAAATAAGGTGTAGACTCATCAATTTCTGAGTCCATATGTGATCTTTTCCATCTAAAACCCCTTCTTGGTTCGGTCTATGATTCAGAGATGTAAATAAAACTCAATTTCACTTGATTATTGTAATGGCATGGCCAGTGTAAACAAGTAAATATAATTTGCTGGCATGATATCAGTGATATTTGATCAAGAGGGAATAAGGCTTTATCCCAGTCTACTTTGTGATTCAGCTAATGGAATTTTGAAAAAAGAAAGAAGGCTGGTTCGGCTCTTACGTCTTTGGGATTGTTAGCGTTTTGAAGGTCTTTTCAGAGAAAGAATAAATGAAATAAACAAAAACAATCTGCCGCCTGCTCACGAAAGAGGCTGAAAAGCAGCGCACGCAGATTCATTAACATAAGAGGAATATTGCTCTCTAACTCAGTAAACATGCTTTGACTTCTGCGGGATATGTTTAAGTAACCCGATCAAATTGATGAGAGGAGGAAAACAAAAATAACCCAAAATTGGATTAATGAACCAGATACCTGTGACGGCACATCTTTCAATAAATCCTGCCCGCATTCATTTAGACGTCAATATTTGGGTTTAAATCAGGCACTTGGCAAACAAGCAGAAAGGATATGAAAATCTAATACTAACGCATTCTTAGAGATTTCGGCTTTTAGAACTCATTGGCGTGTTTGCAAACAGTCTAAAAGCTTAAAGTCTAAATATGAGATGCATTTGGGGGTGAATCAAAGTTTGGCAGTCTTTCATGCTTTTTAAGCTCCGTGCACTGCAAAAAATGCCTTTCTTACTTAGAATTATTGCTTTGTCTCCAGTCCAAACATAAAAAAAAAAATCTTAACCACATTCAGACTTGAATTTTTTACTACCTGACAAAAGTCTTGTCATCGATCCCAGTTGTAAGAGCAACAAATAATAACTTGACTTCAAGTTGATCATTTGGAAAAGTGGCTGAAGTAGATTTTTCAGATGAATCAACTGTTGAACTGCATCCCAATCATCACAAATATTGCAGTAGACCTATTGGAACTCACATGAACCCTAGATTCTCATAGAAATCAGTCAAGTTTGGTGAAGGGAAAATCATGGTTTAGGGTTACATTCAGTATAGGGGCATGTGAGAGATCTGCAGAGTGGATGGCAACATCAACACCATGATCTATCAAGACATTTGTGCTGCCTATTACAATACAAACTACAGGAGAAGGCAAATTCTTCAGCAGGATAACGCTCCTACTTCAACCTCCACATCAGTTTCTTAAAGCTAAGAAGGTCAAGGTGCTCAAGGATTGGCCAGCCCAGTCACCAGACATGAACATTATTGAGCATGTTTGGGATAAGATGGAGATGAATTTAAAGAATCTTAATAAACTTCTTCTGCAAGAACGCTTTCTTTACCATTCTAGATGACTTTAATAATGCAATTTGAGTCATTGCAGAGATGTATGGATGCAGTCCTCCAAGCTCAAGGGAGTCATATACAATATTAACTCTTTCTCCACTGCACCATGACCTTATATTCTATACTCTACGTTATATCTGTTAAGTGACAAGACTTTTGTCTTAGCAAAGTAAGACCTTACTATCCTAATTAAATAATTAAAAATAAAGGCATGATCATACTTCATACTTTGTTATCTAGAGGCCTTTGCTTTTCATATCAGCCACTTCTGATACCAAAGGATCAACTAGAAGTCAAGACATTATTTGTTGTTCCTAAAACTTGGATAGGCAACAAGACTTTTGTCAGGTAGTGTTTTATTTTAAGTTTTGCTGCTTGTTCAAACAACTTATTTAAAATGAGTCAAAACAACACAGTTCTTAAGTTTTATGTTCAATCCACTTAAATTTGTTAAAGCAATTGAGATAACTCAATTTGTGTTGGGAAACATGAAGGAATTGTGTGGAACTCAGCATTGTTAACAAGTAAAAGAAATTGTCTTGTTTCCAGAAAAAAATAAACCCATCAAAATTAAGTGAGTTTTGTCCTTAAAAAAAAAAAAGAAAAGATCTGCAAGTGCGGTAAGTAAAAGTTTTGTCTTGTTCCCACACAAAAAAATATACTATTGCTGCTTCTTGTACTAATTTAAACTTCTTATTAACTACTTATTTAAAATTAGCTGAAACAACACAGTTCCTGAGGGGGAGAACGGATTAATTGTTTTGTTTTCATAAAATTGTAAAAATCATTAAGTTAACATAAGCTGAATTTAAACAAATGTAAATAAATTTAAACTAATTTAAATTAAGTTAAGTTTAAATTCAACACATATAAACTGTTTGCAACAATATTGCAGGAATCTTTTTTTAGTGAAGAAATTGTGTGAAACCCAAGTAGATTGCTACTGCGTGTTTAAACTACTTTTTCAAAATGAGCTGAAACAACAAAATTCTTTAGTGTTTTTAGGCCAACTTAACTGTTTTGTGTTCAGTCCACTTCAATTTGTTAGAAGTTAACAATCAATTTGTGTTAGAAAAACATGAAAGAAGTTGTGTTTTTTAGTGTATTTAGCTTGTTTTAAAGAAAAACTCACATGATTTTTACTTGCTTTTTGTTCTGAAACAAGACACTTTTGTTTTACTCATCTAGATATCTGACTCAAAAAAACATTTTAGAGTTTATAGTTTTTTTTGGAAAGCAATTGTTTTAAGTTCAATCCACATAAATTTGCAAAAATAATTAATTTAACTTAAAGGGCACCTATGATGAAAATCGACTTTTGTAAACTGTTTGGACAACTGTCTGTATGGAGTGTCCACTGATATATTGAAGTGATAGAAACACAACAAGTCTCTTTTAAAAAAAAATTCCTGACGTTAAAAATAGGACCCAAATCTCAGTAATTTTGAGGCCCACAGCAACGTGACGTAGGAGTGAATCTACTGGGATTTTCACGTCCACCGAAATGATTGACAGGCACTGTTTCTATAATAACATTTACACACGTCAAAAACTTTGAAAAAACATTTTTTTTTGCAAAGAAACTGGGATTCAAATATTTGTTCCAACTCTGTGAAGTTCTATAAGTTTCAAACATTTATAAAACAAAGCATGTTTGTAATATAGACAGTAAAATTGTTGTAATTCTTAAACACAATAATCATGACTATGCTAATGCTAACATGTGTGTGTGTGTGTTTGTATTGCAAACGGCATGTGTGACTCATTGTTTCAGAAAGGCTTGAATAAACTTCACCGCAAGTACGTTACATAAACTTACTTGGTATTTTTGACTAATGAGCTGTATTCAACGTCATCCGTCTCTATCACTGACTGCTGTTTATCTTCTGTAACGCAGGAGAAACAGACACACTCTGAAGCGGTGGGCGGGGAGAAGCAGCTCATTTGCATTTAAAGCCACAGGCTGTACTCAGACAGCAAAATGGGCAGAATCTGGAGGCTAAAATAAATAATCTGATGAGTATTTTGAGCTAAAACTAAAAGCTTATCTTACATCTTGTTAAAGAAGTAAAATTGGTGCCCTTTAATTGATTTGTGTTGGGACAACATGATAGAATTGTGTTAAACCTAGATTTTTTTTGGACTAGAAACAAAAGTAACAACATTTTCATTGGAAAATTAGTAGAAACATGAGAAATAAAAGCAAAACTATTTGCTAATGGCATTGCGTTCTGTATCCATTCTGCATGCCTTTAAATACAGTCTACCATGGCCCGTTAGGTCAATCGCATTTATTAACGTCTCCGTAATTGCAGAGGACAGTCTTTTATGATGTAAATCACCAAATGATGTCAGCTGTGACGTGCTAATAAGCACCATCCCCGTCAAACCAGAGCCAACTAGATTCCTCTTCATTCCCCATTTCCTGGCCTGTGTCCAGATAGCATCACGATCAGAGAGCTGATAGTTTCGCTGCTATGAAACACCAGGGCTGGGAGAAATGACACGGGCAGAGTAATTAAAGATCACTGAAGCAGGGCTGCCGATTGCGTTTCCAGTTTTCAAACTCATCCACTGCTACAGACGTCCATTTGCACGACATGCCGAGGCTCAATTCCTTTATTTCAAAGACTCACTTCTGGTCTGTTTGGATTTAAGCCACTCTGCTTTAGGTTAACCTTGGTTGCATTGTACAGCAATGACAAAAATACTCAGGGTGTAAGGAGACAGGGATCCATCATTCAGGCACATGGAGAAAAAAATGCCAGTGAAGGGCTGCCATGCTGGTTTTTAGTGGTGCAAACTATAAGGGTGGAATTTGCAAACAAAGTAAAAAGATTATGCACATATACTCTTAAAGGGTTATGTTTTAAGATGTTAAATGGATAGTTCAAACAAAAATGAACATTCTGTTATTGCTTACCCTTTATTACTCGTCTTAAATGAGTTTCTTTCTTCTGTTAAACATAAAATACTTTGAAAAATATAAGATATTTTAATAATAAATAATACAACATTTTGAAAAATGTTTGAAACTGGTAACCATTGACTTCCATAGTATTTGTTTTTCCCTTTTTTTTTCCAAAAAGTTGTGTTCATCTGAAGAAACTTAAAGGTGCTTTTACACCTGTAGACCTATCATTTTGTTCCAAAACAGGGATTAAAATTGTTCAGCCTGATCTCACGAGAAAACGTAAGTATTTTACGTTTTGCCAGTTCATTGGCTGATTCGTACGAATTCGTACGAGTTCAGTCGTATGAAATTGTACGATTTTAAAAAGGAGGCGTGGCACCTAACCCCACCCCTGAACCCAACCGTCATTGGGGGATAAGCAAATCGTACTAAATTGTAAGAATTAGATCGTACGAATTCATACGAATTAGCCACTAAATCAAAAAGTTACGAATTGCCGTGAGATTGTGTTGAATTGTTACAATCCCAGGTAGCAAAGAATTCTGGCCCAGATTTGGCATAAAGTTGGCACATCAGGCATTTGTCCCACACTGGCATACAGCATGTGGGCCAAACTTAACTTGGTTGAGACCTGGCCCAGATATGGTCCATGTTTGGCCCTTGTATGGAAGCCAGACTTGGTCCAGTCATGTACCGTAATTCACTGCGGCATGTGGGCCAAGCAAAAGCTAAAATTGTGTGAGCCCGATCTGGGCCAGAAAAATTTTGCTGTGTGGGTTGTTGCACTTGTTCGCTTTCACACGGCAAAGTTTCTAAACGGACCAAAAGAGCTAAAACAAGCCACATGCAAGTAAACTCTGGTCACATTGGTCAGAGTTTCACAGTTTATTTTGCAGAGTTCTGCTCAGCTGTCATGCATCCTTATTTTAATTTATAACGATGAGCAATAAGACATAAGCTAAAAGCTGCGCGTTAATTTTGAATGGTGACACACACAGACATTATCACCAAATATAAATCAGAGGTAAGACTTTCTCATACAACAGCTCTCGATAACAGTCACCATTCTTTCACTTTCGTATTTGACATGAAACACACATTTACTGGTAGGAATGATAAAATCCCACCCTACTCATAGTTCTCTCTTCATATAGCTGTATATATATATATATATATATATATATATATATATATATTATATATCCATAATACACTGTGATATAGCCTGGTTCGGATCGTATTGCTATCTCACTACAATCGATCTGCTCCAGAGTTCATTTCAATCGAGCTGAGACCACCTCAATCAGGCGATCTTGGACCAATTAGTTTGGCGTGGATCGGAGCACGATTGCTGGATTCACATATAAATATTTATTTAATATTTGTCTATTACATAAAATATCCACAATGTCCTGGAAAAAGCACTGTAAATGATGATGTGTGATGCTGCTTCGCTACTTTCATAAAATTGGCAACAAATAATTTACATAAAAATTTGAAAAGTACATTATTTTATATTAATGTATCAATATCAATACCTGTCCTCACTCACTATCCTTCAGCATAGTCTCTGATTTATCAGGGGTCACTGCAGCTGAATGAACCGCCAACTTTCCCAGCATATGTTTTACTCAGCAGAAGCCCTTTCAGCTGCAATCCCAGTACTGGGAAACTTGAATGGTATTCAAATATAAATCAATGAGTAGAGCTGAAACACGAAGCAGGTATGGTTGAGCCTCTATCTTTGTTCCGTTTACATGCGAGTAAATGTGTTTTTTCTTCTTCTTCAGAAGACCTGGATTAAACTTAATTTATGCAGATTTATTATTTGACCTCTCTGAACGTCTCAGTTTTGCAGTAAGTGATTTTTAATGAAGGACAGAAATTCTCTTAGATTCTATTAACAACATATTCATTTGTATTCTGAAGATGAACAAAATTTATGCCTTTTGGAATGTCACAAAGGTGAGTAGATGATGACAGAATGATTATTTATTAGTTGTATTGCGCTAATGCACATTTACAGGATCATTTCTTCACTGTGACCGTCTGTCTTGCTCTTTTAATGTTTCGCAGAACTTTCACTAGGGGATCAACAGAGCTCATCCATTTATCTCCATGCAGTACAAGTCTTGTCAAAGGTCAGGCTCATTGCTAAAATCTTCTCCTGTGGTGTCACGGCATTAAATCTTGATTACGTGACAGCTAGCTGACAGTAACAAATGGTTAGTTCTACACAACACAAATCATTCTTCTGTTCGTGTCATGTAGGAGATTGCTGCTTGGGCTTGAGGCCAAACTAGCCTTTTGAAAGATGACGTAAAATGAAGGACTGCGGTTGGTTGGGAATAACGTGTCATGGTAATTTAATTGCTTGATTATTATATTCCTGTTCATTTCTGGATGGACTGTTAGTCAGTTAAGAGAATGGGTAACACTTTACAATAAGGGTGCATTAGTTAACATTAGTTAATGCATTAGTTAACATGAACTAACAATGAATAACGCATTTATTAAGCATTACCTAACCTTTGTTAATGTTAACTAAACATTTATTCATGTGTTAGCTAATGCATTAGTAAACATGATCTAACAGTAATTAAGGACTTTGTTCAGCATTAATTAATCTTTGTTAATGTTTATTTACACATTATCTAATGCATCTCTTTACATGAACAGCTTAATTAGTTCATGTTTACTCACTCATACACTAACGCATTTGTTAATGTTTTAGATCACTTGATCTTATAATGAACAACACATTTATAAAGCAATACTGAATCCTTGTTCATGAAAACTTACAATGTTAGTTAACGCGTTAGTTAACATGAACAACATGTTAGCATAATTGGTAAAGCTTATAATTAGTGCATAGTTCCTGATCAATGTCAGGGACAAAGGAGGACTCTTTTGGAGTGCATAACATCGGAACCTCAGCTTTAACTTGTTAACACTTTACTAACATGATTTATCATTAACAAAGCATTTATTAATAGAATAATGATCCTTATTGTAAAGTGTACACTATTTCAACATTACCTAATGCTTCAGTAACGTTAATTAACACTTTACTAACATGATTTATCATTAACAAAGCATTTATTAATAGAATTATGATCCTTATTGTAAAGTGTACACTATTTCAACATTACCTAATGCTTAAGTAACGTTAATTAACACTTTACTAACATGATTTATCATTAACAAAGCATTTATTAATAGAATTATGATCCTTATTGTAAAGTGTACACTATTTCAACATTACCTAATGCTTAAGTAACATTAATTAACACTTTACTAACATGATTTATCATTAACAAAGCATTTATTAATAGAATTATGATCCTTATTGTAGTGTACACTATTTCAACATTACCTAATGCTTAAGTAACGTTAATTAACACTTTACTAACATGATTTATCATTAACAAAGCATTTATTAAAATAATTATGATCCTTATTGTAGTGTACACTATTTCAACATTACCTAATGCTTAAGTAACGTTAATTAACACTTTACTAACATGATTTATCATTAACAAAGCATTTATTAAAATAATTATGATCCTTATTGTAAAGTGTACACTATTTCAACATTACCTAATGCTTAAGTAACGTTAATTAACACTTTACTAACATGATTTATCATTAACAAAGCATTTATTAATAGAATTATGATCCTTATTGTAAAGTGTACACTATTTCAACATTACCTAATGCTTAAGTAACGTTAATTAACACTTTACTAACATGATTTATCATTAACAAAGCATTTATTAATAGAATTATGATCCTTATTGTAAAGTGTACACTATTCCAACATTACCTAATGCTTAAGTAATGTTAATTAATGTTAATTTGCATAAAAAATTTAGTATAATGTACTTAATGTGTTCATATTGTACTACACAACACTTAAGGTGCTATTGAGATGGTATATGGGTAAGGTTAGGGACAGGTATGGTTAGGTTAAGATGTAAGATATGGGTCAACTGTGTTATGAATAAGCAATATCACACGAGTAGCAGTGTGATATGGCTGTTTATCGGCACGGGTGGGAGGTGTGCGTTGGCTCGAGGCCACAGTCTGAGTGCCGATATACAGCCATATCGCACTGCTAAGAGTGTGATATTGCGTTTATACAACAGTTCAGCAGCATAATCGTGTGTATAAATAAGAAAGGCAAACACGGAAAGTCTCAAAAATCATTTTGTGCGAGGAACTGCCATTCATTCACATCTGCAGCTGACGTCAGAACAACAGAAACCATTGCTACTTCACAAACGTCACTTTAGAGCTAGTGTTTGAATGATTCTCTAGCGTAATGTCTAAAGTGACGACAAAATTTTGCTGACATTTTAAGATTGTAAGGTTGAACGGCATGAACGGCCATCCGTCTACAGAGATATCCCAGTATTTCTGTTAAAGGGATTTTACAATAGTTAACCTCAAAAAAGCCAAAGCAAGGCAAACACCGGTTTCTGTGGTATAAATCCAGCACTACAAAATACAAGAGAGAGAGATAGACTCAGAATGTCAGTTACTTGGTTTATAATGATTTGTTTAGCTGTAGTTTGAAGCTTATGCTGTTTTTCTCTAAGGCAGGGGCGTCAAACTCAATTCCTGAAGGGCCGAAGCCCTGCACAGTTTGGTTCCAACCCTGCTCCAACACACTTACCTGTAGGTTTCAAACAAGCCTGAAGGACTCAATTAGTTTGATCAGGTGTGTTTAATTAGAGTTGGAACTAAACTGTGCAGAGCTGCGGCCCTTTTGGAACTGAGTTTGACACCTGTGCTCTAAGGACTTTAGTGGTCTCTGTTACTATCTTGTGGTGGAACGTCAACAGTCACTTTCTTTGGTCTGCTCAGACAGGCTGATGGCAGCCGATGCACTAAATCCGATGCTCCAAAATTATAAATATTTTAAAAACTGACACTATCCTTATAAATAAACTGCATAGTTGCAATCTAAACAACCACATTCTCATCTAAAAAAGCCTCTAAAGTACATTATTTTGTCCAACAGCTGCAATAGTTGTCAAACTGTATTGAGTTAACTGATCTGCTGACACTCTATGTGGGCGAAGTAATACACAAGGGTGAAAAGGCTGTACCAGTGCTGCTACTACGGGAATATTGCACGACTATCAGCCAATCAGACTCGAGAACCAGATAGAACTGTTGTATAAGTATAATTACAAAAATATATTACAGAGATCATTTCTTGCAGATATATAGGTTGCCAATAGGAACTTTTTCTTGGTCATCTCAATGACAATTGAGTGATTTAAATACAAGCTAAACAAAATTTATGAAAAAGCTAAAAAAACTAAAAATGTAAAAATTGTTGGCAGAAAAACAAATGAAAAACAATACAATTTAAATTTGACGCATACAGACACAAACTGATATAAAAAAAAAAAAAAAAAAAAAAAGAGTAAACCAATTTTTATTTTTTTGTACGAGTAAGGTTAAGATTTTAAATTGGTTTAGTTTCAATGTATTTACAAATGCAAAACACATCTGAAAATGTGAAGAGCAACATTAGGACAAACACAAATTAAGCATCACCTCTATTATTTACTCCAACAACCAATACTAACCTACACTCTCCATAAATGCCTATTAGCAACAAATGCTTATTTATTAAATGTATTCTAATAGTTTGATCCGCGAATAAACAACAGAAAAGAATCCAGTAATAATTTAAAGAATGCCGGCAAACTTGTAGTTTACGGCCACATTTATTTTGGGATAATACAAACATGTACAAACATTTAAAAGACAGAACAGAGTAAACAATAAGACCTGAGGTCCTAGCACAGGAGGTCATCGTGGATCTTCTTGAGGATTTTTGACAGATAGTTCTTGGCTGGTTTAACTGACGATATGATCTCCTCGAGCTGATCCAACCTACAGAAGACAGCAAGCGCACAACAGTATAAAGTGCACAGTATTAGAGCTGTCAGGAAGATTTATATTTCCATGAATCATGGCCCACTTGTGGATGAATGATCTTGAGAGAAACACTTTTTCAGATTTTTTTTTTAAAAATATTTCCCAAATGATGTTTAACAAAGCAAGGAATTTTCACAGTATTTCTTATAATATTTTTTCTTCTGGAGAAATTTGTTTTATTTTGGCTAGAACAAAAGCAGTTTTTAATTAAAGCAAAAACATTTTAAGGTCATTATTATCAGGCCCCTTCAGCAATATTTTTTTTCAGATTGTCTACAGAACAAACCACTGTTATACAATGATTTGCTTAATTACAATAACTTGCCTAGTAAACCTAATTAACCCTTGTGCACTGTTCAAATTTACTACCCTTTAAATAAAAAATATATATATTTTTTCCTGATCAAAAATACTTAATTGATTAGAAAAATTACACGATTTTAACTCTTTAGTTCACAAATGATGTCACTGATTTGGTGGGGAAAAAGCACAAAATGACGTATTTTCAATATGATAAGTAATTATGGACTGGATTTTTAGTCCCACTATATTTTAAGTGTCGCTTATACCTGTGAACTTACATGGTAATTAGATGTGTAAGTAGTATGTAACTACAGTGTATGTACACACTGGTACATAGTATTTACTTGTGTAATACTAGTGTAACTACACACATGTAACAACACTCAGTACGTGCAAGTTCAAATATGTAACAGGACATTGGTAACAACACTAAGAAAGTACACATCTGTAACAAAAATTACACAAGTGCATTGTGTAAAAACAATATGTGCAGGACTGCAGGTGTTTTCCCACTTCCACACCTGTTTGCATGCCATGTACTTCTGAACACTGAATTAAAATAGGAATGGCAGAATTAACGCTGCATTAGAGGGTTTCATCTTTGACACCAGTGTAATTACCAGTGTCTACTCTGTGTAATTCTGAGAGTTGAGATGCATCACATCAAGGTAAGTGCGTAAAGGTAATTCTCACAGACTCAGAAACACATAAACACACTTTTTTTTGCACAGGCCTATCTAAAGGGTTTATTATTAAACTGATAATCAACAGTAAAAATTACAAATTGACCTCTTACCAACAGGGAAAACTACCAACAATCAAAAATGCATGTTAATATGGTCTCATGGTTTTCTAATAAAAAAATGCAAAGACAGCCACCAACAGTAGATTAGGGAGAAAAAAAAATGCAAATTAAGCAAAAACAATCCATCAAAGGCAATGTAGTTTCACATGTCCAAGACTAAAGGTAAAATAAAATCCAGCCAACAATTACTTTCATATTATAAATACGTAATTTTGTGTTTTTTTTCACCAAATCAGTGACATCATCTCTAAATTTGGACATTAAAGATCCTGTAACATTCCAAGCAATTTAGTAGTTTTGATCAGGACTGAGGTTGATTAACAAAGTTATGCAAAAGAAATTGAAAAATATATTTATCTGATGCAGTTTAACTTAGTGGATGTTTTCATCCCGAACATACCAGAAGGCTAGTAAATTGACTAAAGTGTATCGTTAAGTTAAAAAAAAAAAGTCAAAGTATTTTCTCAAAATATGTGTCAAAATAAGATGTCACCAAAAATCATTCCACTAGCTAAAACACAGAAAAAGTTATGGCCAAATTAAGACACAAAATCATCCCAGAGTGGATGAAAACATCCCACATAACCTAGTTAACTTTTTGAACCGCACTTTAAGCTACATGCTAGTATCTTGAAAAATTTTTAGTAAAATATCATGTACTGTCATGATGGCAAAGATAAAAGAATCAGTTATTAGAAATTAGTTATTAAAACTACTATGCTTAGAAATGTGTTGGAAAAAAAATCTGCTTTCAGTTACAGGGGGGCTAATAATTCAGACTTTAACTGTATATGACTTATACTAAACTCTTTAAAACACTGACACTCTCAGAACCAATGACAATTGAGTCTTAAAGTATAAAATATGAAAACTGCTTTGTGGTAGAGAGGAACATTTATAATTTAATCTTAAACAAATTATCTGTTGCTTTAACATTTTGTATCTTGAATGCTTCCCATGAAGGATTAGGAGGCAGACTGCTGTTGTTTCACTAAACACTGCCTAGAGACAACCACAATATTTCTTTCTAATAACAATCTTGTCTAATGCAGGTGATTTTATCTCCACACACAAAGCCAAACAAGCATTATGACCCAATGTGATCTGAAAATATGGATTCCTTTCAAACCTTGTGTTTCCCATGTGGTTTTTGAAGTCCTGTATGTGAAGTGGTCCAAAGGGATAGTCTGGAGTGACCGTCAGACTCAGCTCAAACTTTTCAAAGGCTTTCAGACTTGAGAAGATGACATGAACTCTGAAAGAGGGGAAAAATCAGATGATCAGAGGTAACTAATCAGTTATTATGTTAAAAAAAAAAAAAACCTTTAAAAGCAGAGCTGAATAGAAGACTCAAGAAGAAGAGCTGATCTTTTCCATTTGTTTGGGAATCAGATATGTTAGGAGGTTTTATCATGCATATAAGCAACACAGTTCAACATGAGACAGAAATGTGCATGAGTAGTAAACGGAAGATAAAACTGTTGGACAATAACAGTACATTTTTATTTTATTCCTCCTCAAGTACATTTTTCTTGAATCTGTATGTTGGTTCTTTGTTGCATTAAAAAGCTACACATTGAATATTTTATAAAGAATACATTATAAAAAAACATGAGGTCCCTTTTTATTCTGACCTGGATTAAAAAATAATAATGACAATAATAAATAAAACAAAGACCAAATCAAGACCAAATCTTAAATTGGATCTATGTGACTGCATTTGTTCCCGAGTTAAAAGCTGACTGATTCAAATCATCGGGTCAGAGCAAGTCTGGAGTCAGCAACGGACTGATTTAAATCAACAATGACTAATTCAAATCATTTGGTTAAAGCGAATCTGCAGTCAACAGTTGTCTGAATCAAATCAATAGCTTACTGATTCAAATCATTTTGTCAGAGCGAGTCTCTAATTAGTAACTGAATGATTCAAATCAACTTATTCAAATCATCTGGTCAGAGCAAGTCTTGACTCTTGAGTAAACAATTGACTGAATCAAATTATCTGGTCAGAACGAATTGAGTAAACTGAAAATAAATTCATCCAGTCAGAGCGAATCTCCTGTAAAAAACTGACCGATTCAAAACAACAATGACTGATTTAAATCAACTGGTCAGATCGAGTCTCCAGTCAACAACTGACTGATTCAAATCCTCTGGTCAGAGCGAGTTTTGAGTCAACTGGCTGATTCAAATCATCTGGTCAGAGCAAGACTCCAATTAGTAACTGAATGATTCAAAAGAACAACTGACTGATTAAAAACAAGAACTAACAGATTCAAATCATCTGGTTAAAGCGAGTCTCGAGTCAACAACTGAGTGAATGAAATTGTCCTGTCAGAGCAAGTCTTCTGTAAACCACTGACTGATTGAAATCAACAATGACTGATTCAAATCAACCACTCAAAGCGAGTATCCTGTGAACAAATGACTGATTCAAATCAACAAAGACTGATACAAATCATCTGACCAGATGATTTCAATCAGTCAGTTGTTGACTGGAGACTCGATCTGACCAGAACAACTGACTGATTCATTTCACCTGGTCGGAGCGAGTCTCCATCTAACAACTCACTAAATTCACCACTCTAAAAAAATAAACGAAGAATAAGACTAACATGGGGCTTGAATGTGTACATGACTAATGATATGACAAGCTAATTTAACTAATTTCAAATTTATGATGTATTACTGTAAATGAAATTTATATTTAGCTCATGACTATCATGAGTTTAATAAGTAAATGTGCTATACCAAACATTAACATTAAAATAACTCCTATTAATAACCATATGCCTTCTCCTCTGCCGTAGCGGATTTAAATGATATAAAAATAATGTGCATGCATATTCATATTACATTAACACATTTTGCACTGTGACATCTGTTATAAAAGATGTTTATTTTTGTCAGCGCATTTTTTTAATATTATATCATGTGTGGTGTACTTTGAATAATTCACTATGTTAGTTGAATTATCAGTCTCAGTTATCAGTTTATGACAAGCTTTAATACTTTTTTCTTGAAAAACTAAAAACATTAATCAGTCCATTTTTTTTATGCTAAACACAAAAAAATAAATAATTAATAATAACAATGAATCTTTTATAAGGGTACCTGTCTAAAAACTTAAAAAAAAAAAAAAAAAAAACCTTGATGCACTTGACTAAAATGCAGTTGATGTGTAATTTTATCCACCCCTGTGTCAAACATACCGTGTATCCGTACAAGTGATTTTCAGTATTCTAAGCCTCAAACCTCCCCACTTCTTCAACCGGTGTATCTCCTCACCCAAGAGCCTGAGACGACCCACCACCAAACTCATTGTATGCAGGAGCTGAGGAAAAATAACCAGACAAAAGAGGAGTTCTCACAAATCAGCCAAACTAGAGGTTCCAATCATGCACATGTACCATTTAATCTGACATTTCAGACACTCAAGTGATAAAACAATAAAAAATGTATTGTTATTGAATTTAAATAACAATGTATGTAATTTTTACCTCTGGTATATGTCTGGTTGTTGTGTACCTCTGTTTCCAATGACTTTGAGACTCAATCTTCGTTGCGAGTAAATTATGAATCATGCTTGCATGACATTCTGACTTTTGTCCTTAAGAAAAGAATTTATTTTATAATCATGTGGTGAAATCTACATGTAGGATTTCAGACAATATGAAAATAAAGGAAATAAACACAGATCATTTATTGCACACTCACCATCCAGCTGCAACTGGAAGACTACATCTACATTTCTCTCCACATCCTCAGCCATCCATTCCTTCCCTAATAAACAAGAGAGTATTTTACGCTACTGCTGCATGCGACAATAATGATGAAAAACCATTAGGTGTAATTATAAAACGATAATCAACTCACCAGCAGGTGTTTGAAGGTTCACCTGCAGATGCACAGTTTTATGAAGGAAGGAAAACAAAGCCCCTGTTTCATCTGTCGCTTCAAGACGCCACTCGTTCAAACTGAAAGACAAATCATTACACTTTCAGCATATTATACATATATATTCAAATACTAATATCTATGGCCTAGTAGCTGTTTTAAAATAACAATCTCATTAATAATTAAGGAAGACTATTAATAGCAATATCTCGATTTTAAGATCTAGAACATCCAGATTTTAGCCAATAACAAAATAAAAAAAAACTGAAATAAATAATAATAAATATATACATAAATACTAATAAAAATAAATAAATTATCATAAAAAAGCGAATATAAAGACACACCATATGGCTCATTCATGGAAGTCTTATTTCAGCTAGCTTGACTAAAGTGCTAAAATAAGCTAGCAAAAAAGTGATTATAAATCAACAAAGCTGCCCTCACAGCAAGCGGGCAATGTTGCATTGTTTGCTGCTGTTTAAGACAGCTGCGTTGATTATAGTAGGCTTCAACATTTGTTATTGTCACTTGCATGCTGAGCAGTGTAGACAGGGTGCCGAATGCCACTACAATAGCTTTTAAACAAAAGGAGACAAAAAAAAAAAAAAAACCTGTTTAAAGTTGCCAGATGACTCTTAAGGCTACTGGATTCCCCTTGCAGCTTCTCCTGTTGGCTCTCCAAAGTCTTCAGCTGAATCTCCAACTCACCAATTTCCCTGAAATTTTTAGAATATTCAGCATTTAAAAATTATACACTCACCAGCCACTTTAATATGCTCAACTGCTCATTAACGCAAATTTCTAATCAGCCAATCGCATGGCAGCAGCTCAACGCATTTACACATGGTCAAGATGATCTGCTGCAGTTTAAATCGAGCATCAGAATGAGGAAAAAAGGTGATATAAGTGACTGAACCAGACGGGCTGGTCCGAGTATTCAGAAACTGCTGGTCCACTGGGAATTTTACGCACAATCATCTCTAGGGTTTACAGAGAATAGTCCGAAAGAGAAAATCCAGTGAGCGGCAGTTCTGTGGCCGCAAATGCCTTGTCGATGCCAGAAGTCAGATGAGAATGGCCAGACTGGTTTGAGCTGATAGAAAGGCAACAGCAACTCATATAACCAGTAGCTACAATCGAGGTATGCAGAAGAGCATCTCTAAATACACAACACGTCCAGGCTTGAGGCAAATTGGCTACAGCAGCAGAAGACCACACCGGGTGCCACTCCTGTAAGCTAAGAACAGGAAACTGATGGTACAATTCACACAGGCTCACCAAAATTGGACAATAGAAGATTGGAAAAACTTTGCCTGGTCTGATGAGTCTAAATTTTTGCTGCGACATTCGGATACTAGGGTCACAATTTGGCGTCAACAACATAAAAGCATGGATCCATCCTGTCTTTTATCAGTGTGGGGGATATTTTCTTGGAACACTTTTGGCCCATTAGTTCCAATTAAGAGCATTGTGTTAAAGCCACAGCCTACCTGCTGCTGACCATGTCTATCCCTTTATGTCCACAGTGTACCTTCTGATGGCTACTTCTTTAATAAAGCGTGGATAAAGCGTGATTCATCTCAGACTGGTATTTTGAACATGACAATGAGTTCACTGTATTCATTTAATAGAGCACCTTCAGGATGTGGTGAAATGGAAGATTTGCATCATGGATGTGAAGCCGACAAATCCACAGCAACCATGTGATGCTATCATGTCAATATGGACCAAAATCTCTGAGAAATATTTCCAGTACCTTGTTAAATCTATGCCACAAAGGATTAAGGCAGTTCTGAAGGCAAAAGAGGCTCCAACCTGGTACTAGTAAGGTGTATCTAATAAAATGGCTAGTAAGTGTATATTAAACATACATTATAGTGCTAATAGAAGTACATACCTCTCTTTGAAAGTGACAGCTGAATTGAGTCGATGCAAATCTGTCAGTACAGAGAAGTAAAAAATTACATTTTCCTTAATAGCTTCATAAAAATCGGTTATATAGAACTTAACTTACCTTCTTCCTTGGCTTTTAAGGCTGGTCCTGCTTGAGGAAGATCAAGACGATCCCCTGTGATCATGGCATCAACTGACGCAAGATCTGTTTTGAAGTAGAGTTGGATTCTTTAACCATGAGATTATTTTGTATTTTATGTTCTACACATTCAGACATGCAACAGAGCAGAGCAGAAAATCCATACCGGTTTCTAAATCTTTAATGCAGCCATCCAAGTCTTCAATCATTTCATCTGTCTCTTTGATTTTAGATATCAGGCTCAGTTTTGCATCCTAAATGTATTGAGGAAAATTCAGACCCACATCAGTTAAGGCTTTTAGTCCACCAAGGCCATTTATAGGCTAGTGTGCTCCTTTTACACAATTATAAGTTCACAAAAATGTATTTGCAAGAATTAAATTACAATTTATACAATCTTAAATTCTGGGAAAATACAGTATGTCTAATAAAATACTAGCAGCAGTTAATTGGGTATGTAGTTTTATAACTATAGATTAATGGCTAGTGTTAATGTATTTTCCATGCCAGGGGTGTCCTAACTCGGTCCTGGAGGGCCTGTGTCCTGCTGAGTTTAACTCCAACTTGCTTTAACACACCTGCCAGGAAGTTTCTAGTATATCTAGTAAGAGCTTGATTTGCTGGTAAAGGTGTGTTTGATTAGGGTTGGAGCTAAACTCTCCAGGAGACAGACTCTCCAGGACTGATTTTGGACACCACTGTTCCAGGCCTTTCACAAAAACTTATTGCACAATGCATGGACATGAATAATTTTTGGTGATGCATTAAATATCACCTATACAAAAAACAAAACGATATTAGCAACATTTTAGCTGATTGCACAACCTCTCTATCTCTAATGGAGGTGTAGGTATGGCTAAACAAAAACCCCAGAATTTACTATAAATTACTGTAGTATATTTTCGTGTACATTTTATGATCCATGCCTAACAATTGAGAATATATCTGTTACTTTTTGTTCATGTTCTTTTTACCTTGCTCTTACTTTGTTAATATTTATCATTATTATTTATTTGTTTAGAACAGGGGTGTCAAACTCCATTCCAAAAGGGCCGAAGCCCTGCACAGTTTAGTTCCAACCCTGCTCCAACACACTTACCTGTAGGTTTCAAACAAGCCTGAAAGACTCAATTAGTTTGAAATTGACATTTAAAAGCTTAACTAGGTTAATTAGGTTAACTAGGCAGGTTAGGGTAATTAGGCAAGTTATTGTATAACGTTGGTTTGTTCTGTAGACTATCGAGGAAAAAAATAGCTTAAAGGGGCTAATAATTTTGTCCCTAAAATGGTGTTTAAAAAAATTAGAAACTGCTTTTATTCTAGCTGAAATAAAAAAAATTGACTTTATCCAGAAGAAAAAATATTATCCGACATACTGTGAAAATTCCCTTGCTCTGTTAAACATAATTTGGGAAATAATTAAAAAAGAAGAAAAAAATTCAAAGCGGGGTAATAATTCTGACTTCAACTGTATGTATTTTCTTTTGAAAACTCAAAAAAAAGAAAGAAAAAAAAGAATAATTATAACATTTATCGTAATATATTTTTGTGCAATATATCGTACAAAAAAAAGCTATCGTAACAGGCCTAGTATTTTATTATTTATAAAAGACAGCAATATTGACAGCATCTAAAATGTAACAATTTTTTATTTACAAACATGCAAATGGTTACAATCCTTATTTAACTAGGCAATATTTAACGGCTACAGAACTAGCAGTATCACTGGAGTCCTGATGAGTCTCAAAACAGATGATAGAAAACAGAATTTCATAGTTTTGGGGGCTTGAAAGGCAGTATTCGAAAGATGGATTTCATTCAATATTTGTTATGCCTTAAAACTTTTTCACACTATTTAAAAATATGTAGACTAATTTATAAATAAAGGTTAGAAAATTAGCATCAGCATTTCACCAATCAGAACATTTAGAAGAAAATAAGGAAGATTTTTGACATAAATAAAAATAATAAGAAAAAAGTCCTTTACCTGTGTTTTTTTTATGAGCTCAGAGTACAACACTCCTTTCATTTCATGAGAAACTGCTTTGCTTTTCTTCCCAAAATAAGCCCTTCGCTCCTTCAACTTGGATCCAAAGCTTTTTAACTGAGAAAAATTAACAAGAATGCAGGCTTGATATAGAAGTTGAATGATATATGAATTATTTAATGGCTTAACATACTATGACCCAGGACTGGCCATGAAAACAACATACCTGTTCTTCAGAGAGAGTACATATCTCTTGTTGAAGGGCTCCATTGATGCTTCTCAGGGATTTCTCTTGTGCAGACATTTGTTCTTTAAGTCTATGAGAAAATAGGTTCCATAAAATATATTACATATTATTAGTAAGTTAAACACAGACGCACACATAAATATCTTACAGGATTATCAAAGCCAGACTGACACGCACCTCTCCACTATTTCTGTAATGTTCTTACAGTCTTGCTCATATACTCTCTGCTTGGGGTGGCTTATGTATTTTTCTTTCAGCAAATCTTCGATGGTGCGTGTTTCACCAGCTCCACACTGAAAGAAGAAAGATGAGTTACAACCTTTACTTTTTATGTTTATAAAGAGAGCAAGAGTAATCTAGACCACTTACGCTGACAGGCAGAGCACTTGGTCTAGATCTGTGGATGACGAATTTAATGCCAAAGTGGCTAAGAAACTCGTTCACTGTGATGCTTCCGTCCTCAAGTTTCTAGAAATAAAACATTGAGATAAACAACTATATTTTACATTTTAAGGAGTGTAAGTGGTGCTTGCCCATGCAAAATATGCAAATGATTCAAAGTACACCTCCTAAATGACACCAACGTTTTAGTAACACTTTACTTCATAAGACTGCTATGAATATGAATGAGATTGTATGCATACTTATTACAACTGTCATTAGGTGTCATTCACTCAGTTATGTCATTTAAAATGCAAATGTGGCACTGTTCGAGATGTCTTTATGACAACTTGGCAAACAAACACATTATAACTTGTCATAAATCTGTCATAAACATGACTGTCATAAAGTCATTCTAACTGTGTCATGAAATTTATGACAGCATTATTAATAAATATCTTGACATCCACTGAATTTGTAATTTTAAAAAGTCATAAAACATTATCGTAAATGTAATGACACTGTTATAAAGTAATATGACAGAGTTTTAACAATTTTAGGGTTCTATATTAATGATCTAGGCACAAAGTCTAAAGTGCATGGCGTAAAAGCATTAAGGGCGTGTCCGAATCCACTTTTGCTATTTTAATGTTGGAAAAATACGCACTGCGAGTCTGCGCCCTGTGCTTATTCTCTTAATGAGTTATGGGTGTGTTTTGAGCATAACATGCATTAGAACAATTAGAATATTATCTCTCACTCCCTTCAAGAGTTAGTTCTGTTGTTCCATGGCACATTTGCTATTTACATGGCGGACTTTGTAAGTGGAAAAACTGAATGCTTCACTAGTGAGAAAACAGTTACACGGACCATCAGCGGAAGGATAAAGAATGAACCTTCTCCATTCAGCTTCTACTTTATTTTTACTTTTACTCTTTTACTTTCGTGGTGTAAGAAAATGGTGTTGTACACACTCCACTTATTAGCATGCATATTTAATTTTTTTTGTTAAGTGCAAAGATTTGTTTCAAAACTATTTCTAAATTCAGTTCAAAAAAGTGTGGTCAAAAAAATGAGGCTATCCAAACACACTTCCTATTCTTATGCCCCATATGATGATGCATACGTCTCCAAAACCCTACAAATCTAAACTTGTTTTTATTAAAACAAATATAAATATGCATATAATAAACAACAATGCTAATAATAACAACGATATACAAATACAAATTGTCATAAATAAACTGAAAAAAGCCCCCGACATGAAGCCAGTGATTTTTATGTTTAGGTAAAAAATTTTTTTTTTGTAACATTTTAATTCTTTATTTTTTTCATATGTAAAGATATTTGTGTATTACTGCACATCCTGTGTGTTTTCAGCAATGTGTACACTTTTTGGTCTGAAACTCCAAACACGTCTTATTGTGTTGGGTGTATGATAGGGCCCTTAAAAAGGCATTTTAAAGACAAATTAATTAGTTAAACTTACAAAACAATTATCTTAAAAAAATAATGAAAAATATGTTTATGACAGGTTTATGACAAATTATGTTGTCATGAAATGTGTTATGTCATGATTATAAAGGTGTCATGACATGCTTATAAACACCACATTAAGTAAAGTGGTATCATTTTTTTAAAAATGTGAATAGCATTTACAATTAGGAATTAGAAACACAGCAAAAATTAAAATGTAGGGTTAGAGCTCCATTATTATCCCCAGTGTCAAGCCTGAGCCACAGAAATATTGATTTAAATATGGAAGCTATTAATGTGAGTGTCTGTGTATATAGCTACCTTATTGAAATCAAATAGGTTATCCTGCATGCCGTCCATATGAGAGTCAAACTGCGAGTGCCTGAGAGCTGAAAGCAGACCACATTTTCTTTTAGAGATAAACCACACTGAAATCTTCTTAATGGTTTTGCATAAACATTCCACAGTGTCTGAGCACTAACATACGCAACTCACTGGATTCAGAGACTCCTGTATCTTCAATTGTCTTTGCCTTGGGATTCTGAGCGGCATGCCTTGTAAAATTACCTTCCCACTGTACGGCAGCTTCATGACAGTCAGACCCCTGAGGAGACAGAATCTCAGCCATTAGCATAATAATGCACAACAATGGAGCCCACGCTTAACACTTTATTAGAGAACAACCTCTAAGTGTATAGCAGGAAACACCAAGCAAACAAACTATTAAACTGAAAATTATTAACATTTGTGCCTACCATGTCAGAAACACAGGTCTTCTTGGTTTGTTCTGCTATAATAGGTTCTTCCTCTGGATGTGGCCTTTTAAAAGAAGGGCTTGTGCCTGACTCGAAGACATCGTCTATTAAAAACTCTTCTTTCATGGGTACAGCCAAAGATTCATCCAGTTCATCTTGCTTGCTAACTGGCCAATTTTCAAGACTCCCCGAGAGGTCTTCTTCACTGCTCATTTCAGGGAACTCTTCATCGTTAATATCGACTGTTTGATTGCTTTTTTGTTCAGCAACTTCAAAATGTTTCTCTAGCTCGAGACACGGTAAATCATTTATACTTATGGGCAGGGATTTGTTGGGAGTGAAAGCTGTAGTTCGTTTTGGTAGCTTTGGAACAACCCCACACAATGACATCCTTGAGGAAAATGATTTTTTGTTAAGACTAAAAGGTGTGGTCTTCTGACTTTGCGCAGAATTATTTTTCTGCTTGACAACAGGTGTGACATTGGAAGCCGGCTCGGTAGAACTTCCCATTTCATTCTGCACGTTCTCTGAGAGTGTGCAAGAAGGCAGAGGCGCAGTTGCGCTTACTGTCATTAAATTTGGCTCTTCGAGGATACGTTGTGACATGTTATGAAGCTCCATTTGAAAGTCTGCTAAACTTCTTCGTCTTGCTTTAGCATTATGAGCATGACCCTCTTTGTCATTTCTAAAACCGGAGGATGTATTGGGTTCTTCGTTCTGGTTAAATGAAAACGTTTGCTCAATTTCAATAGGCAATGTTAGGGGCTTTGTGACTTGCATATCATCTTCATCGTTCGCCATCACATTGCTTGGGAGAGCCGTTTCACAATTTTTGTCCACTTGCATATCAGGTAGTATGTAGGACGTTGTCTCCATGTTGCTGCATTTAACGCTTTTTCCACCAAGATCAAAAAGATCCTTTGAGGGGAAAACACTGCTATTAGCACAGTTGGCAGCTTCACTCACCTCATTTTGTTCTTCACTTGACACTGTGCATTTAGAAACAGTTGTTGATGCCCAAAGTGCACTTTCATTCACTTTGATCTCCGCAGCACTTGATGCCAATGTGCTTTTTGAGTCCATTGCAATCGTATTGCATCCTGTTAGCTCCATTTCATCATCAACATAGGGAATGGCTAGATTTGATGCACTGGCTTGACATGTCAGTTCCATACACTGAGACTCGTTCTGCATTTGACAACTTTGTGCTTCAGGCAAAAGATTTTGCTGATGCTTACTTTCCTCATTAGATGCAAAGCTTTTTAACACTATTTTGCCAGTGAGTGGCTGAGTTATCTCCATACCATCAGGACTGCAGGATGCACTGTTTGAATTCCTCCTTGATTTGTTGAATGGTGTGGCCCTCTTGGAAGTTTCAGCCTCCAGCACTGCAGTCTGACATTGTGTCATGTCCATGTTATCAGAGTTGGAGAAATCAAATTGACAGTTATCAGCTTCAGTGTTTCCAGAATTGCACATCAAGGACATCATCCTTGCTCCTGACTTTCTTCGAGTCATAAAAGCTTTATGCTTTCGCTCACTGAATGGTGCCATATGTACTTCAGTCATCTCCATAGGTTCAACCACGATGACGGTTTGATTGGCAGAGAATGGCGCTCTTATATCTGTGATATCCACAGTTCTTCCTGTTCGGTTTGAGGCAATGTCAGCGACGCATGCTGTAAATTCCATTTCGTCTGGACATGGGAGAGAAGTCTCTGCAAAAGTACTTTGTACACATGTCAAGTCCATATAGTCACTCTTATTATGCACAGGTGATGTAGCTGAAGCAGGTATCAGAATGCTTTCACCTTTTTCCTTTTTGTAGGAAGAATGACCATTTAGTATTATACGCCCAGTGGGTACTTGAGTCATGTCCATCTCATCCCCGCCTTCAGTTCCAGATAGTGATGTAAGAGGTCCATTTTTTATTGGAACACTTAATGATTCATCCCCACTGACATGTTTAGGTTGAAGAAAAACAGTGTGACACTGTGTCATTTCCATATCATCAGAATTTGAATTAAAGCAGGGCATCTTGTTTACACTAGACGTTAAACACAGAGCTTCCTTTTTGACGCTGCCTGTATGCTCGTCTTCTCCAACTGTCTTGGATGAAGATGAAGGCGGCAAATTCTTCCAGAAGCTACCAAATGACTTGTTTTCAGTTAATTGTTTGATTTCGAGAAAATCAGTTCGACACTCTGTGATTTCCATATCGCCAGAATTGTCGTCTTGGGCTATGGAGAGGTGGCCTGATTTATTGTAATCCAGTACGATTCCATTTTCAGCAACATTAAAGCAGGTCTTCCTGTTTACTGTAGGAATGGGATGCAGACCGTTCTTCATAATGCTTGTATGCTTATCTTCTTGAACCTTTCTGGATATAGATGTCAGCGGCAAACTCTTCCTTGAGCCGTGAAGCAGTTTGTTTTCAACTGATGGTTTGGATTCAAGATCAATAACCTCAGTCATCTCCATATCATCGGAATTTGCAGAAGGAACCATTAAGCTGCTGTTAGATTTGTTTTGCACTATGTCTCCATTTCCGAAAACATCAAATGTGGACCTCCTGCTTACTTTGGGAAACAAAGCTTTCTCTTTGTCTTGAAGAGAAACATCTAAAGCTTCAGTCATTTCCATATTATCACAATCTGTTGTTTGGGCTACTGATAGATTGCCCTGAAAATAACCAGCATTGCTTTGATCTGTTATCTCTCCATTTCCAATGACAGCCAAGGAGGACATCCTTCTTACTTTAGGAACTGAAGGCTGACTTTGTTCCATCATATTCACAGTGTAGTCTTTATTTCGAACGGATATATCAGATACCCCCGTCATCTCCATTGCATTGTCTTCTTCAGAGAAATAATGTGATCTATTCTGATCCAGAGCAGCCTGGACACCGCAAGTGATATTTCCTGTAACTTTAGCATTGACTGGAGCAGTGAACTCCATGTCATCTGACACATCTGGAAAAGCAGATGTCATGATGGGAACACTTCTAGGATTTTTAGGAACTGAGGGTGTAAAAGACTGTGCACTATCAATGTTTTCTGTTACAACAGTGCGACCCATTGTTGACCCACTTTCGTCATTTTCAATGAATGAAACTCGAGAACGTCTGCGTTGAAGTCCCCGGGGTTGTAGTGGCTGACACTTGCTGCTTGGTTGTGGTTTAGTCAAAAAAGATGGCAAGAAATTTTCCTTATCAATTTCTGAAATGCTTGTATTCGCTGGACCGGAGGCATTATCGAGCTCGTTTTCTGATTTTTGGAGCTTAACAGTATTTACAGTGGGTAAGTGCATACTTGCGAGAAAAGCACTGAAGTCTGAGTCCATTGAAACATTTTTCTTGTCTGCTTTCTGACTTGGAATATTCGAATCACCACAGACAGTCTGAGCCACTTTGAAGCTAACATCCTGGTTTGCCTCCTCTTTGATTTCATAATCCTTATCAAATGTGATAGTGTGACTGTGAGTAATATCCATGTATCCAGTATCTTCACCAAGCAGTATTGTTCTATCTACATAGTCATCTTGTAAGACCGGATCAGAGAAGAAATTTTCCTACAATTTGCAAAAGAAAGGTCAAAACAATCAGTGTGTGTCAAAACAAGGTGTGTTTCAATCAAGCATTGTGGCAGCAGTATGCATACTTTAATCAAGCAGGTCATAAAACTGCAGAAGCCTGAAATTCATCATATCTTTACTTAGATCAACACTTACTTTATTCTGGGTTAGATAAAGGGGAGTGTGCAACAAAGTTTCCAGGCCTAAAAAACAGAAAGGTTTAGTGGTTTACTATCTGATCGCATGTATAATATTCAGGAAAAATACAAAACATATGTGAGATTATGCGTTACTATTATGCAAATGCATAATATACTTATATTGAATATTCTTAAATTGAAGAAGTGGTCATCAATGTTTACATGTTTTACTTGAAAAAGAAATACCTTTAATTTGGTGACTTCCCTCATCCGCAAAACGCAAGATTCTGTCATTAAGTGAAAGGAAGAAAAAAAAAAGTTTACGGTTTTAATATATTTTAACGTAAAATACATGAAAAAAACACATCAAACTTGAACAGCATATAAGCCAGTAAAACAACCTAAATAATAAAATCTTCTACTCACTTTTCATCAGGCCGCTCTTCTGTTGAATTTAATGAAAACAGTGAAGTTAATAACTTGTTAATGTTTTACAAAAATATAAACATAAATATTTAATCATATTCATTTACTCAAACTGGTACGCATCTTGTTAACAAACAATAAACCAAATAAAACAACAACTGCTCACCATTTAAGTTTTGTATGGATCCCAGAACAGGAGATTCATTCTTTGCCTCACTGTGAAATGTTAATGATTAAATATGAATTACACTTCAAAACATACTATTTGTGGTATTTATTATATGGCATTTTTCAATCAGTGGGTTGACATTGCTGCACTTACTTGGTAAAGACTCGCACATTATTCGTAGTGGCAAAACTCACTCTACGTGAATTTCTCCTCTTCTCTACAGGCTTGGCAATTTCTTCCTGCATAAATACACAGATTAAAAACAAATGTTCATTTTTATAATAAATACAACAAACAAACCAATTCAGTAACACAATCACCTTTTGTTCCTCTTGCTCAACTCCAAGTACTTTTATAGATGTTCGAGGAGCTTTCAAAATCTGTCAGGGTAGAAATGGATAAAACTTAGAAATGGACAAAAATGTGTAAGATACTTCTTGTAGGCTGAAATAAAGTGAATATACTTAAAAGTCAGGTGAATCACATATCATTTGTGAGTAAATTCATTCATTACTAAAAATCAGCATTGTGCCAAAAAACTAGTATATACCCATTCAATGTTCAAAAAAATGTTAAGAGAATAAAAATAATAATAATTTATAATAATAATAAGAAGAAGAAGAAGACAAATCATCAGAAGGTTTCACATTTCACAAGTTCAATTTCAATGATTTCCTGTATGCTTACCGAAGAAAGTCTCCGTTTTGAGGATTTCACTGCCTCATTGCTGAAAAAAACCCAAACAAGGATCAAATTAGTTACACAAGTTGCTTTTATGACATATTCTATAATTTGCCAGGAGTGAAAAAAAATAAAAAACACTTCACTTATTTAACACATGCTAAGATTTATTCATTTAGCAGATGTATTTTATAAATATATGGAAATGAAATGCTTTGAAAGCAGTTTGTCATATTCGTAGTGGGCATGGGACGATAACCTGTTTTATGGTTTGGAAAAGTCAAGGTTTTAAAACTGCTAAACGTTTCTGTTATACTGTACCTTAGGGTTATATGTAAGGTTTTTTTTTATTATTATTAAATGTGTTGTAAAGACATCTTTGTTTTTGAAACTAATGAAGAGAGCAGAAGTCAATTATTTATTTTAATAATTTAGGCTGACATGTTCACTGTTCCAAAATATTATAAACGTTTCCTATTCCTAAAATAAAATGTATTTTGTTCAATGGTTGTAAACGTTTTTTTTTTCTTCTTTTTTTACCCAAACAAATGATAAGAACTCATTACACAGAGTATATGCAGGAATCAAAGAATGAAATGTAATTCCTTTAAAGACTCTATCCATATATTTGAAGACCTTATAACTAAAGTAGGTTTCAACCGGAAACACTGGCGAGATTTTACCTAATAGTATATTTACTAAATATTAATGTAAGAAACTATTCCAAAACTAAAACATTATTCATACACCGAATAAAAATCTAACAAATCTAGCTAATTCAGTAGGCTGCCACCTATAGAACTGCAGAAATTATGGCATTGCATTGGTTTCTGCAGTAAACAAAGCAGCATGATATCAAATTTAGCAGGATTTTATTGATTTCATAAACTACACAGCAACCTTATATTCATAGATTTAATTCAGTCAAACTTTAGCATACAACCATACATCCTATAATTAAAATGATATAAAATTTAATACCTTGCAAAATAGCATTTGACTTTTTAATACGTTTTAAGAGCCTTTAATTTCTCTACATTCATTTATCAATTTTTAATACTTTTTAGGACCCTGCAAACACCCTGTTAAAGAGCAGTAATCACAATACCATGATACTGTGAAATTTTTATCCAAGGTTATCATACTGTGCTGTCAGAAACATATACCGACCCATGCCATATTCATAGTGCACAATGCAATCTCAAAATATAAGATTGAGATTAGTTTAATAAGGTGTAACTTTATCAAGATTATTTAACTTTTCTAATTGACAACTATGTAAACAGCTACTCTTATGCATGTTTATTTACTGGCATCAATTTAAATATTAATAATAATAATAATATGTTACAAATTAATATATTACAATATGACCATAGACTGTAAAATATATAAGAATATGACAAGCAATGTGCTAATTTTCCCAGTGCTGGGTTGCAGCTGGAAGGGCATTCGCTGCGAAAAACACATGCTGGATAAGTTGGCGGTTTATTCAACTGTGGCAGTTCCTGATTAATAAAGGGACTAAGCCAGAAAAAAAATGAACGAAGGAATAAATGAATGAATATGTGTTAATTTTCCAGACATCTGAAACATGACATGCTGTAAGACATAATGATAAAATCCTAAAATAAAAGACTTACATGTATAGACTACAAATACAATAGTTTTGCTCTTACATGAGAGCACATTAAATGGAAATGCTTTATGATTAGAGGTATATCAAAGCCTTAACTGATCTCCATCTTTGGTTTGAAGCTCACCACACAGTAAAACATCACAGGACGTTTGAGCATTTTGGACACTGCGGTCAAGCCAGCCGCGGTTCGGAAAAACACAGTCAAGCCAGCCGCGCTTTATATTTCGGTGCGCGCGTATTATTGTCATTACGGTAATGTCAGCAGCCACACAGAGAGCGCTCCACAGAGCACCCATTTCGCCCAGAACAGAGAGATAACAACGAAATATAAGTTTATCCCCCTTTCCTCCCACGTATGCTTTATTAAACAATTTATTAGCTTTTTTGACTGTTGTTATTTAAAGAAATTGGTTTCTGGGCTTACCTTTAATTTCCTCAAGTTTATCTTTTTGCTTCAAATGATTTTATAGCAGATCAAACGGACAGAATAAATATACGATTTCTAAATACACAGAATGCGTTTCTACTTCTCCTAGCCAACTACAGTACATTGCAATTAAGGTTAAATGCAATTTTATACAACGTGGCTAACCTCAGAAAGTGAAAACAATCATAAAGTAGTCCAACAAAACATTGTTTAAGTTATAAATATATGTTGGTTTTATTTAAAGGGGATTTTGTATGCTTCTTTCAGTATATGGGATATGGGGCATTATTACACTTTAGATGACTGTAAAGACCTTATTATTTGTTATAAGTAGAATAGAACAACAATAAGATCTGATGCAGGAAGTCAAATACTAAGCATACATCATATGAAGCCTGTTTTACTGCAGCATTTTGGAGAAATGTACCATTAACACACTTTAAAGTGCTATAAAGAAATAAGTAGAAAAAAACAAAGTTTGGTTCTGATACAGGATGTACATGCATACCTCATGTGAAAGACCTCATTTAAGTTAACAGAAGAAAACTATGGACAGGACATCCAATATTATATGCATACCTCATAATAACTTACTGCAGCATTTTGGAGAAATTTGCTATTATTGAGCTATAAAGTCTTTAAACTGTTATAAATACATTGTTTGACATAAGTTAAATAAAAGACTGATCAGGTCTGATACTAGATGTCTCATGCTATATGCATATATACAACATATGAATCCTTTTTACTGCAGCAATTTGGAAAAAAAAATGCTCATTTAAAAGATGTAGAAAAAAAAACAATAGTCAGGTCTTATACAGGACATCCCATACTAAACCTCATATAAAGACTTGTTACTGCAGCGTTTTGGAGAAATTGGGCATTAACATTACTCAAAGTGTTATGAAGACTCAATTTTCAATAAATAGACAAAAAACAATGATCAGTTCCTGTACAGAACATCACATACAATATGCATACTACATGTAAACACTTCTTACTCCAGCAATCTGGAGAAGTGGGACATTAACAAAATATAAAGTGTTATAAAGACCCCATTTCGATTAAGAAGAAAGAAACAATGGTCAGTTCTTATTCAGGACATCCCATACTATATGTGTACTTCACATGAAATCTTTTTTTACTGCAGCGTTTTGGAGAAACTGGGTATTAACCTATTATAAAGTGATATAAAAACCCCATTTCTAATAAGTAGAAAAAAACAATGGAAAGTACTTATACAGGACATACCATACTATTTATGTACTTCACATGAAGCGTTTTTACTGCAGCGTTTTAAAGAAACGGGGTATTAACATAATATAAAATACTATAAAGACCACATTTTAAATTGGTAGAAAAAATCTATGGTCAGTTCTTATACAGGACATCCCATACTATATGTGTACTTCACATGAAACCTTTTTACTGCAGTGTTTTGGAGAAATTGTATATAATATATTTCAAAGTGTTCTAAAGACCCCAATTCAAATAAGTAGAAAAAAAACAATGGTCAGTTCCTATACAGGACATCCATACTATATCTGTACTTCACATAAAACTTTTTTACTGCAGCATTTTGGAGAAATGGGGTATTAAAATAATATAAAGTGCTATAAAGACCTCATTTCAAATAAGTAGAAAAAAACAATGGTCAGTTCTAGTACAGGACATCCCATACTATGAGTGTACATTACATGAAACCTTCTTACTGCACTGTTTTGGAGAAATGAGGTATTAACACAACAAAGTGATATAAAAACCCCATTTCAAATAAGTAGAAAAAAAACAATGGTCGGTTCTTATACAGGACATCCCATACTATATATGTACTTCACATGAAACCTTTTTACTGCAGCATTTTAGAGAAACGGGGTGTTAACATAGAAAAAAAGTACTATAAAGTCCCCCTTTCAAATAAGTAGAGAAAAACAATGGTCAGATCTTATACACGACACCCTTATCTCTGTGTGTACTTCACATGAAAGTTTTTTGCTGCAGCATTTTAAAGACACGGGGGAATTAACATAGTATAAAGTAATATAAGGACCCCGTTTTAAATAAGTATAAAAAAAACAATGGTCAGTTCTTATACAGGACATACCATACTATATGTGTACTTCATATGAAACCTTTTTACTGCAGCATTTTGGAGAAAGGGGGTATTAACATAATATAAAGTGCTATAAAGACCCCATTTCAAATAAGTAGAAAAAGACAATGGTCAGTTCTTATACATGACATACCCTACTATATATGTACTTCACATGAAACCTTTTTACTGCAGCATTTTGGAGAAACGGGGTATTAAGCCAATATAAAGTGCTATAAAGACCCTATTTTAAATAAGTAGAAAAAAACAATGGTCAGTTCTTATACATGACATACCCTACTATATATGTACTTCACATGAAACCTTTTTACTGCAGCATTTTGGAGAAACGGGGTATTAAGCCAATATAAAGTGCTATAAAGACCCTATTTTAAATAAGTAGAAAAAAACAATGGTCAGTTCTTATACAGGACATACCATGCTATATGTGTACTTCACATGAAACCTTTTTACTGCAGCATTTTGAAGAAAGGGGGTATTAACGTAAAATAAAGTGCTATAAAGACCCCATTTCAAATAAGTAGAAAAAAACAATGGTCAGTTCTTATACAGGACATCCCATACTATATGTGCACTTCACATGAAACATTTTTACTGCAGCATTTTGGAGAAAGGGGGTATTAACATAAAATAAAGTGCTATAAAGACCCCTTTTCAAATAAGTAGAAAAAAACAATGGTCAGTTCTTATACAGGACATCCCATACTATATGTGCACTTCACATGAAACAGTTTTACTGCAGCGTTTTTGGGAAACAGGGTATTAACAAATGATAAAGTGCTATAATGAGCCCATTTCCAATAAGTAGAAAAAAACAATGGTCAGTTCTTACATAGGACATCCCATACTATGTACTTGACATGAAACTTTCTTACTGCACTGTTTTGAAGAAATGGGGTATTAACATAATATAAAGTACTATAAAGACCCCATTTCCAATAAGTAGAAAGAAACAATGGTCAGTTCTTATTCAGGACATCCCATACTTTATGTGTACTTCACATAAAAAACTTTTTACTGCACTGTTTTGGAGAATTGGGGTAACAACCTAATATAAAGTGCTATAAAGACCGCATTTAATATAAGTAGAAAAAAAGAATAGTCAGTTCTTATACAGGACATACCATACTATATGTGTACTTCACATGAAACCTTTTTACTGCAGCATTTTGGAGAAAGGGGGTATTAATATAATATAAAGTCCTATAAAGACCCCATTTCAAATAAGTAGAAAAAGACAATGGTCAGTTCTTATACAGGACATCCCATACTATATGTGCACTTCACATGAAACATTTTTACTGCAGCGTTTTTGGGAAACAGGGTATTAACTTATGATAAAGTGCTATAAAGAGCCCATTTCCAATAAGTAAAAAAAAAACAATGGTCAGTTCTTACATAGGACATCCCATACTATGTACTTGACATGAAAATTTCTTACTGCACTGTTTTGGAGAAATGGGGTATTAACATAATATAAAGTACTATAAAGACCCCATTTCCAATAAGTAGAAAGAAACAATGGTCAGTTCTTATTCAGGACATCCCATACTTTATGTGTACTTCACATAAAAACTTTTTACTGCACTGTTTTGGAGAATTGGGGTAATAACCTAATATAAAGTGCTATAAAGACCCCATTTTAAATAAGTAGAAAAAGACAATGGTCAGTTCTTATAAAGGACATCCCATACTATATCTGTACTTCACATGAAACCTATTTACTGCAGCGTTTTGGAGAAAGGGGGTTTTAACATAATATAAAGTGCTATAAAGACCGCATTTCAAATAAGTAGAAAAAAACAATGGTCAGTTCTTATACAGGACATACCATACTATATGTGTACTTCACATGAAACCTTTTTACTGCAGCATTTTGGAGAAAGGGGGTATTAACATAATATAAAGTGCTATAAAGAGCCCATTTCAAATAAGTAGTAAAAAACAATGGTCAGTTCTTATACAGGACATCCCATACTATAAGTGCACTTCACATGAAACATTTTTACTGCTGCGTTTTTGGGAAACAGGGTATTAACATATGATAAAGTGCTATAAAGAGCCCATTTCCAATAAGTAGAAAAAAACAATGGTCAGTTCTTACATAGGACATCCCATACTATGTACTTGACATGAAACTTTCTTACTGCACTGTTTTGGAGAATTGGGGTAATAACCTAATATAAAGTGCTATAAAGACCGCATTTCAAATAAGTAGAAAAAAAGAATGGTCAGTTCTTATACAGGACATCCCATACTATATGTGTACTTCACATGAAACCTTATTACTGCAGTGTTTTGGAGAAATTGTATAATATTATATTTCAAAGTGTTATAAAGACCCCAATTTAAATAAGTAGAAAAAAACAATGGTCAGTTATTATACACGACATTCCATACTATATCTCTACTTCACATGAAACCTATTTACTGCAGCATTTTAATGAAATGGGGTATTAACATAAAATAAAGTGCTATAAAGTCCCCATTTCAAATAAGTAGAAAAAAACAATGGTCAGATCTTATACGGGACATCCCATACTATATATGTACTTCACATGAAACCTTTATACTGCAGCATTTTAAAGAGACGGGGTATTAACATAATATAAGATACTATAAAGACCGCATTTTAAATAAGTAGAAAAAAACAATGGTCAGTTCTTACACAGGACATCCCATACTATGTGTGGACTTCACATGAAACCTTATTACTGCAGTGTTTTGGAGAAATTGTATAATATTATATTTCAAAGTGTTATAAAGACCCCAATTTAAATAAGTAGAAAAAAACAATGGTCAGTTATTATACACGACATCCCATACTATATCTCTACTTCACATGAAACCTATTTACTGCAGCATTTTAATTAAATGGGGTATTAACATAAAATAAAGTGCTATAAAGTCCCCATTTCAAATAAGTAGAAAAAAAAACAATGGTCAGATCTTATACAGGACATCCCATACTATATATGTACTTCACATGAAACCTTTTTACTGCAGCATTTTAAAGAGACGGGGTATTAACATAATATAAGATACTATAAAGACCGCATTTTAAATAAGTAGAAAAAAACAATGGTCAGTTCTTACACAGGACATCCCATACTATGTGTGGACTTCACATGAAACCTTATTACTGCAGTGTTTTGGAGAAATTGTATAATATTATATTTCAAAGTGTTATAAAGACCCCAATTTAAATAAGTAGAAAAAAACAATGGTCAGTTATTATACAGGACATCCCATACTATATCTCTACTTTACATGAAACCTATTTACTGCAGCATTTTAGAGAAATGGGGTATTAACATAAAATAAAGTGCTATAAAGACCCCTTTTCAAATAAGTAGAAAAAAACAATGGTCAGTTCTTATACAGGACATCCCATACTATATATGTACTTCACATGAAACCTTTTTACTGCAGCATTTTAAAGAGACGGGGTATTAACAAAATATAAAATACTATAAAGACCGCATTTTAAATAAGTAGAAAAAAACAATGGTCAGTTCTTATACAGGACATCCCATACTATATGTGTACTTCACATAAAACCTATTTACTGCAGCGTTTTGGAGAAAGGGGGTATTAACATAATATAAAGTGCTATAAAGACCGCATTTCAAATAAGTAGAAAAAAACAATGGTCAGTTCTTACACAGGACATCCTATACTATGTGTGGACTTCACATGAAACCTTATTACTGTAGTGTTTTGGAGAAATTGTATAATATTATGTTTCAAAATGTTATAAAGACCCCAATTTAAATAAGTAGAAAAAAACAATGGTCAGTTAATATACATGACATCCCATACTATATCTGTACTTCACATGAAACCTATTTACTGCAGCATTTTAGAGAAATGGGGTATTAACATAATATAAAGTGCTTTAAAGACCCCATTTCAAATAAGTAGAAAAAGACAATGGTCAGTTAATATACATGACATCCCATACTATATCTGTACTTCACATGAAACCTATTTACTGCAGCATTTTAGAGAAATGGGGTATTAAGATAATATAAAGTGCCATAAAGACCCCATTTCAAATAAGTAGAAAAAAACAATGATCAGTTTTTGTACAAGACATTCCATATTTTGTGTGTACATCACATGAAACATTCTTACTGCACTGTTTTGGAGAAATGAGGTATTAACATTACATAAAGTTGTATAAAAACCCCATTTCAAATAAGTAGAAAAAAACAGTGGTCAGATCTTATACAGGACATGCTATTCTATGTGTGTACTTCACATGAAATCTTTTTGCTGCAGCATTTTAAAGAAACGGGATATTAACATAATATAAAGTACTATAAAGACCGCATTTTAAATAAGAAGGAAAAAACATTTGTCAGTTGTTATACAGGACATCCCTCACTATATGTGTACCTCACATGAAAACTTCTTACTGCACTGTTTTGGAAAAGCGGGGTATTGACATTATAATATAAAGTGATATAAAAACCCCATTTCAAATAAGTAGAAAAAACAATTGTCAGTTGTTATACAGGACATCCCATACTATATATGTACTTCACATGAAACCTTTTTACTGCAGCATTTTGGAGAAACAGGGTATTACATAGAAAAAGTACTATAAATACCCCCTTTCAAATAAGTAGAAAAAAACAATGGTCAGATCTTATACAGGACATCCTAATCTATGTGTGTACTTCACATAAAAGCTTTTTACTGCAGCATTTTAAAGAAACGGGGTATTAACATAATATAAAATACTATAAAGAGTTTATTTTAAATAAGTAGAAAAAAACAATGGTCAGTTCTTATACAGGACATTTCATACTATATGTGCACTTCACATGAAACATTTTTACTGCAGCGTTTTTGGGAAACAGGTTATTAACATACGATAAAGTGCTATAAAGAGCCCATTTCCAATAAGTAGAAAAAAACAATGGTCAGTTCTTATACATGACATCCCATACTATGTACTTGACATGAAACTTTCTTACTGCACTGTTTTGGAGAAATGGGGTATTAACATAATATAAAGTACTATAAAGACCCCATTTCCAATAAGTAGAAAGAAACAATGGTCAGTTCTTATTCAGGACATCCCATACTTTTTGTGTACTTCACATAAAAACTTTTTACTGCACTGTTTTGGAGAAATGAGGTAATAACCTAATATAAAGTGCTATAAAGACCGCATTTCAAAAAAGTAGAAAAAAAAATAGTCAGTTCTTATACAGGACATACCATACTATATGTGTATTGTACACATAAAACCTATTTACTGCAGCGTTTTGGAGAAAGGGGGTATTAACATAATATAAAGTGCTATAAAGACCGCATTTCAAATAAGTAGAAAAAAACAATGGTCAGTTCTTATACAGGACATACCATACTATATATGTACTTCACATGAAACCTTTTTACAGCAGCATTTTGGAGAAAGGGGGTATTAACATGATACAAGGTGCTTTAAAGACCCCATTTCAAATAAGTAGAAAAAGACAATGGTCAGTTCTTATACATGACATACCATACTATATCTGTACTTCACATGAAACCTATTTACTGCAGCGTTTTGGAGAAAGGGGGTATTAACATAATATAAAGTGCTATAAAGACCGCATTTCAAATAAGTAGAAAAAACAATGGTCAGTTCTTATACAGGACATACCATACTATATGTGTACTTCACATGAAACCTTCTTACTGCAGCATTTTGGAGAAAGGGGGTATTAACATAATATAAAATGCTTTAAAGACCCCATTTCAAATAAGTAGAAAAAGACAATGGTCAGTTCTTATACAGAACATACCATACTATATATGTACTTCACATGAAACCTTTTTACTGCAGCATTTTGGAGAAACTGGGCATTAAGCCAATATAAAGTGCTATAAAGACCCTATTTCAAATAAGTAGAAAAAAACAATGGTCAGTTCTTATACATGACATCCCATACTATGTACTTGACATGAAACTTTCTTACTGCACTGTTTTGGAGAAATGGGGTATTAACATAATATAAAGTACTATAAAGACCCCATTTCCAATAAGTAGAAAGAAACAATGGTCAGTTCTTATTCAGGACATCCCATACTTTTTGTGTACTTCACATAAAAACTTTTTACTGCACTGTTTTGGAGAAATGAGGTAATAACCTAATATAAAGTGCTATAAAGACCGCATTTCAAAAAAGTAGAAAAAAAAATAGTCAGTTCTTATACAGGACATACCATACTATATGTGTATTGTACACATAAAACCTATTTACTGCAGCGTTTTGGAGAAAGGGGGTATTAACATAATATAAAGTGCTATAAAGACCGCATTTCAAATAAGTAGAAAAAAACAATGGTCAGTTCTTATACAGGACATACCATACTATATATGTACTTCACATGAAACCTTTTTACAGCAGCATTTTGGAGAAAGGGGGTATTAACATGATACAAGGTGCTTTAAAGACCCCATTTCAAATAAGTAGAAAAAGACAATGGTCAGTTCTTATACATGACATACCATACTATATCTGTACTTCACATGAAACCTATTTACTGCAGCGTTTTGGAGAAAGGGGGTATTAACATAATATAAAGTGCTATAAAGACCGCATTTCAAATAAGTAGAAAAAACAATGGTCAGTTCTTATACAGGACATACCATACTATATGTGTACTTCACATGAAACCTTCTTACTGCAGCATTTTGGAGAAAGGGGGTATTAACATAATATAAAATGCTTTAAAGACCCCATTTCAAATAAGTAGAAAAAGACAATGGTCAGTTCTTATACATGACATACCATACTATATATGTACTTCACATGAAACCTTTTTACTGCAGCATTTTGGAGAAACTGGGCATTAAGCCAATATAAAGTGCTATAAAGACCGCATTTCAAATAAGTAGAAAAAACTATGGTCAGTTCTTATACAGGACATACCATACTATATGTGTACTTCACATGAAACCTTCTTACTGCAGCATTTTGGAGAAAGGGGGTATTAACATAATATAAAATGCTTTAAAGACCCCATTTCAAATAAGTAGAAAAAGACAATGGTCAGTTCTTATACAGAACATACCATACTATATATGTACTTCACATGAAACCTTTTTACTGCAGCATTTTGGAGAAACTGGGCATTAAGCCAATATAAAGTGCTATAAAGACCCTATTTCAAATAAGTAGAAAAAAACAATGGTCAGTTCTTATACATGACATCCCATACTATGTACTTGACATGAAACTTTCTTACTGCACTGTTTTGGAGAAATGGGGTATTAACATAATATAAAGTACTATAAAGACCCCATTTCCAATAAGTAGAAAGAAACAATGGTCAGTTCTTATTCAGGACATCCCATACTTTTTGTGTACTTCACATAAAAACTTTTTACTGCACTGTTTTGGAGAAATGAGGTAATAACCTAATATAAAGTGCTATAAAGACCGCATTTCAAAAAAGTAGAAAAAAAAATAGTCAGTTCTTATACAGGACATACCATACTATATGTGTATTGTACACATAAAACCTATTTACTGCAGCGTTTTGGAGAAAGGGGGTATTAACATAATATAAAGTGCTATAAAGACCGCATTTCAAATAAGTAGAAAAAAACAATGGTCAGTTCTTATACAGGACATACCATACTATATATGTACTTCACATGAAACCTTTTTACAGCAGCATTTTGGAGAAAGGGGGTATTAACATGATACAAGGTGCTTTAAAGACCCCATTTCAAATAAGTAGAAAAAGACAATGGTCAGTTCTTATACATGACATACCATACTATATCTGTACTTCACATGAAACCTATTTACTGCAGCGTTTTGGAGAAAGGGGGTATTAACATAATATAAAGTGCTATAAAGACCGCATTTCAAATAAGTAGAAAAAACAATGGTCAGTTCTTATACAGGACATACCATACTATATGTGTACTTCACATGAAACCTTCTTACTGCAGCATTTTGGAGAAAGGGGGTATTAACATAATATAAAATGCTTTAAAGACCCCATTTCAAATAAGTAGAAAAAGACAATGGTCAGTTCTTATACATGACATACCATACTATATATGTACTTCACATGAAACCTTTTTACTGCAGCATTTTGGAGAAACTGGGCATTAAGCCAATATAAAGTGCTATAAAGACCCTATTTCAAATAAGTAGAAAAAACAATGGTCAGTTCTTATACAGGACATACCATACTATATGTGTACTTCACATGAAACCTTTTTACTGCAGCATTTTGGAGAAAGGGGGTATTAACATGTTATAAAGTGCTTTAAAGACCCCATTTCAAATAAGTAAAAAAAGACAATGGTCAGTTCTTATACATGACATACCATACTATATATGTACTGCACATGAAACCTTTTTACTGCAGCATTTTGGAGAAACGAGGTATTAAGCCAATATAAAGTGTTATAAAGACCCTATTTCAAATAAGCAGAAAAAAACAATGGTCAGTTCTTATACAGGACATACCATACTATATGTGTACTTCACATGAAACCTTTTTACTGCAGCATTTTGGAGAAAGAGGGTATTAACATGTTATAAAGTGCTTTAAAGACCCCATTTTTAAATAAGTAGAAAAAGACAATGGTCAGTTCTTATACATGACATACCATACTATATATGTACTTCACATGAAACCTTTTTACTGCAGCATTTTGGAAAAACGAGGTATTAAGCCAATATAAAGTGTTATAAAGACCCTATTTCAAATAAGTAGAAAAAAACAATGGTCAGTTCTTATACAGGACATACCATACTATATGTGTACTTCACATGAAACCTTTTTACTGTACTGTTTTGGGGAAACGGGGTAATAACCTAATATAAAGTGCTATAAAGACCACATTTAAAATAAGTAGAAAAAAAACAATGGTCATTTCTTGTACAGGACATCCCATACTATACCTATACTTCACATAAAACCTATATACTGCAGCACTTTGGAGAAATGGGGAATTAACATAATATAAAGTGCTATAAGGACCCCATTTCAAATAAGTAGAAAAAAACAATGGTCAGTTCTTATACAGGACATCCCATAGTATACGTGTACTTCACATTAAACCTTCTTATGGCACTGTTTTGGAGTAATGGGGTATTAACATACTATAAAGTGATATAAATCCTCATTTAAAATAAGTAGAAAAAACAATGGTCAGTTCTTTTACAGGACATCCTATACTTTGTGTACTTAACATGAAACATTTTTACTACAGCATTTAAAAAAATCAGGTATTAACATATTATAAAGTGCTATAAGAACCGCATTTCAAATAAGTAGAAAAAAAACATTGGTCAGTTCTAAAACAGGACATGCCATACTATATGCGTCTTCGACATAAAAACTTCTCACTGCACTGTTTAGAAGAAATGGGATATTTGCATAATATAAGGTGATATAAAAACCCAATTTTAAATAAGTAAAAAAGAAAACATTGGTCAGTTCTTATTCAGGACATCCTATACTATATATGTACTTCACATGAAACCTTTTTACTGCAGCATTTTAAAGAAACGGGGTATTAACCTAATATAAAGTGCTATAAAGACCACATTTCAAATAAGTAGAAAAAAAATTATGGTTAGTTCTTATACAGGACATCCCATACTATATGTGCACTTCACAAAAAGCCTTTTTACTGCATCATTTGGAGAAACGGGGTTTTAACATATAAAGTTCTATAAAAAAACCCATTTTTAATAAGTAGAAAAAAACAATGGTCAGTTCTTATACAGGACATCCCATACTATGTGTGTACTTCACATGAAACCTTTTTACTGCACTGTTTTGGAGAAATGGGGTATTAACATAATAATATAAAGTAATATAAAAACCCCATTTCAAATAAGTAGAAAAAACAATGGTCAGTTCTTATACAGGACATCCTATACTTTCTGCACTTGACATGAAACCTTTTTACTGCAGCGTTTTGGAGAAATTGGGTATTAAAATATTATAAAGTGCTATAAAGACCGCATTTCAAATAATTAGAAAAAAAACAGTGGTCAGTTCTTATTCAGGACATCCCATACTATGTGTGTACTTGACCTGAAACCTTTTTACTCCAGTGTTTTGGAAAAATTAGGTATTAACATATTATAAAGTGTTATAAAGACCCCAATTCAAATAAGTTGAAAAAAACAATGTCAGTTCTTATACATGATATCCCATACTATATCTGTACTTCACATGGAACCTTTTTACTGAACAATTGGGTATTATTATAATTCAAAATTTTATAAAGACCCCATTTCTAAAAAGTATAAAAAAAACAATGATTAGTTATTGTACAGGACTTCCCATACTAAATGTGTACTTCACATAAAAACCTTATTACAGCAGGGTTTTTGAGAAATGAGGTTTAACATAATTTAAAGTGTTTCAAAGACCCAATTTCTTGTAAGTAGAAGAAAACAATGGTCAGCTCTTATGCAGGACATCCTATATTATAAGCGTACTTCACATGAACACTTGTTACTTCAGTTTTTTGGAGAATTGGGACATTATTACTTTTCAGATGGATATAAACACCCAATTTCTAATAAGTACATAAAATCATGAGTTTTTGTACATATGAAGACTTCTTACTGCAGCAAGTTCTATAATGACCCAATTTCTACTAAGTAGAAGAAAACATTGATCAGTCGTACAGGACATGCAATGCTATATGCATATCTCAGACGAAGACTTGTTACTGCATCGTTTTGGAGAATTGGGACATTGTTACCTTTTAGATTGCTACAAACACCTCATTTCTAATAAGTAGAAAAAAGAACAGTCATTTCTTTTACAGGACATCACATACTATATGCATACCTCATAGGAAGACTTGTTACTGCAGTGATCTGGATTAATGGGGCGTTATTACTCTTCAGATGACTATAAAGTGTCCATTTCGAATGAGTAGAATAAAATAATGGTCAGTTTTGATACAGGACGAATGTGTCAAGGACAGACAGCACATCACAGTTTTCCACAACTCCAAATGTGTCAGGGATACACAAAATTGCAGTTTCCTTCCTGCTGAGGAACTATATTTATTGACCTCCATAGTAATTGTTTTTTTTTTCTAAAATGGAAGTCAATGGTTACCAGTTTTCAAGTTCATTCTAAATATCTTTTGTGTTCAACCAAAAGAAGGAACTAATAAATGTTTGTAACCATTTGATTGCCAGTGCATAGTGCGTTCATTTTCACTTTTGGGTAAACTATCTCTATGAAATTAACCAAACATATTTGTTTTGTCTTTGTCTTTGTACCCTACATTTGGAGCAGCACCACTCATCATCCCCAATAATATCATTTTGTTGTAATGGTACAATAATAGCTTGAGACAGTTGGGATGATGCCATCAACCTAACTGACCACTGAATTGTCCATTGAAGAACTGACCGTTTTTTTTTTTTTTACTTATTAGAAATGGGATCTTGATAGCCATCTAAAAAGTAATTATGTCCCTTTTCTCTAAAACGCTGCCGTAAGAAATCTTCATATGAGGTACGCCTTTAGTATGGGACGTCCTTTTTAAGAACAGACCATTGTTTTCTTCTACTTATTAGACATTGGGTCTTTATGACACTTTGAATGTTATTATTCCTCCATTTCTCCGAAATGCTGCAGTGACAAGGTTTTATGTAAAGTATGCATATATTTTGGAATGTCATGAACGTGAACTGCCCATTGTTTCTACTTATTGGACATTGGGTATTTAAAGCACTTATATAATGTTTATGCCCAAATTCTCCAAAACACTGCAGTAACAAGTCTTCATCTGATAAATACATATAGTATGGGATGTCCTGTACAAGAACTGACCGTTGTTTTTTTCTACTTATTACAAATTAGGTCTTTATAGTACTTTAAGTTGATACCTATTTCACCAAAATGCCGCAGTAGGATGGTTTCATGTAAATTATGCATACAGTGAGGGACGTCCTGTACAAAACCATAAAGCACTTTATATTATGTTAATGGCCCAATTCTCCAAAAAGTGGCAGTAAGAAGGTTTCATATTAGGTATGCATACAGTATGGGATGTCCACTACGAGTATTCAGCAATAGGAAGAGCTGAGCATTGTTATTTTTTTCTACTTTTTAGAAAAGGGGTCTTTAAAGCAATTTATAAGTTTAATACCCAATTTCTCGAAAATGGTGCAGTAATAAGTTTTCACATGAAGTATGCATAAAGTATAGGACATCCTGTACGACAACTGACTATTGTTTTTTCTACTTATTAGTAATGAGGTCTTTATAGTACTTCATATTATGTTAGTGCCCCATTTCTCTAAAATGTAGTAGTAAGAAGGCTTCATATGATGTATGCAAATTTTATGAGATGTCCTCTACAAAAACTGACTATTTTTGTATTCTAATTCTAAAAAATGGGGTTTTTAAAACACTTGAATTTTGTTATTTCCCAATTTCTCCAAAATTATTTGGTGAGAAGTCTTCACATGAAGTATGTGTATAGTATAGGACGCCCTGTATAAAAACTGGCAATTGTTTTCTTCTACTTATTAGAAATTGGGTCTTTATAGCACTTTGTAATATGTTAATATCCCATTTCTCGAAAATGCTGCAGTAAGAATGTTCCATGTGAAGTACGCATATAGTATGGGATGTCCTATATAAGAACTGACCAATGTTTTTTTCTACTTATTTGACATGCGGTCTTTGTAGCACTTTATAATAGGTTAATACCCCATTTCTTCAAAATGCTGCAATAAAAAGGTTTCATGTGAAGTACACACATAGTATGGGATGCCCTATATATGAACTGACCATTGTTTTTTCTACTTATTTGAAATGGGGTCTTTATAGCACTTTGTAATATGTTAATACCCTGTTTCTCCAAAACACTGAAGTAAAAAGGCTTTATGTGAAGTACCCATATAGTATGGAATATCCTGTATAAGAACTGACTATTGTTGTCTTCTACTTATTTAAACTGTGGTCTTTATAGCACTTTATAATGGGTTAATACCCCATTTCTCCAAAATGCTGCAGTAAAAAGGTTCATGTGAAGTACACATATACTATGAAATGTCCTGTACAAGAACTGACCAATGTTTTTTTTTCTACTTATTTAAAATGCTGTGTTTATATTATGTTTATACCCAATTTCTTTAAAATGCTGGAGTAAAAAGGTTTTATGTGAAGTAGATATATAGTATGGGATGTCCTGTATAAGAACTGACCATTGTTTTTTCTACTTATTTGAAATGGTTTTTTTATATCATTTTATATTATTATGTTAATACCCCGCTTCTCCAAAACAGTGCAGTAAGAAGTTTTCATGTGAAGTACACATATAGTATGGGATGTCCTGTATAACAACTGACAATTGTTTTTTTCTACTTATTTAAAATGCGGTCTTTGTAGTACTTTATTTTATATTAATAGCCCATTTCTTTAAAATGCTACAGTAAAAAGGTTTCATGTGAAGTACACATATAGTATGGGATGTCTTATGTAAGAACTGACCATTGATTTTTTCCACTTAATTGAAATGGGGTCTTATTAGTACTTTTTTCTATTTTAATACCAGTTTCTCCAAAACAGTGCAGTAAAAAGGTTTAATGTGAAGTACACGTATAGTATGAAATGTCCTGTATAAGAACAGATCATTGTTTTTTTCTACTTATTTAAAATGGGGTTTTTATAGTACTTTATATTATGTTAAATCCCCCGTTTCTTTAAAATGCTGCAGTAAAAAGTTTTTATGTGAAGTACATATATAGTATGGAATGTCCTGTATAAGAACTGACCATTGTTTTTTTTTCTACTTATTTAAAATGCAGTCTTTATAGTACTTTATATTATGTTAATACCCCGTTTCTTTAAAATGCTGCAGTAAAAAGCTTTTATGTGAAGTACACACATTGATTAGGATGTCCTGTATAAGATTTGACCATTGTTTTTTTCTACTTATTTAAAATGCGGTCTTTTTAGTACTTTATACATTTACATTTAGTCATTTAGCAGACGCTTTTATCCAAAGCGACTTACAAATGAGGACAAGGAAGCAATTAACACAACTGTTAGAGCAACAATGAATAAGTGCTGTAGGCAAGTTTCAGGTGTGTAAAGAGTGTGAGAAGCAAAACATTAGTATTTTTTTAATAGTTAGTGTAGGAGTCAGAGAGGGAGCTGCATATTAGCAAGGAAAGTGGAGACTAAATTGTTATAATAAGTTATATTATATTATGTTAATACCCCATTTCTTTAAAATGCTGCAGTAAAAAGGTTTCATGTGAAGTAAATTTATAGTATGGGATGTACTGTATAAGAACTGCTCATTGTTTTTTTCTACTTATTTGAAATGCGGTCTTTATAGTACTTTATAATATGTTAATACCCTGTTTCTCCAAAACGCTTTAGTAAAAAGGTTTCATGTGAAGTACACATATAGTATGGGAGGTCCTGTATAAGAACTGACCATTGTTTTTTCTACTTATTGGAAATGGGCTCTTTATAGCACTGTCTAATATGTTTTTTCTACTTATTTGAAATGGGGTCTTTATAACGTTTTGAATTACATTAGTAACTTACAGTTTTTTACAATGGCTATGACACTTTTTTCAATACATTTAACAAGTTTGCTAAACTCTTAACACAGTTAGCACAACATCCGTCTTCGTGGGCTATACAATTAACACATTTCTTGTTGTTTTGACACAAAATGCATCCAGTTAACACAAATTTAAAATGCTTTAACTTCTTTTACACACAAGCACAACCAAAAACAAAACAATGTAATTTTACTGTCAAATTTACAAATGCTTTAACACAGTATGTCAGAACAGATAACACCATGTTCTAAACAGAAATTATATAGGATAAAGTCACAGTGAACAGCTGTTCTAATTGTGAATTGAAACACAAATATATTCCCTGTATTTTATTCAATTGCCAATGAGAAACATCATATTGTGGTTATATAAATAAATAAATAAATAAATGTGTGTGTGTGTGTGTGTATATATATATATATATATATATATATATATATATATATATATATATATATATATATATATATATATATATATATACATACATACATATTATATATATATGTATGTATATATATATATATATATATATATATATAAATATATATATATATATATATATATATATATATATATATATATATATTTTTTTTTTTTTTTTCAGTTGCCAATGAGAAATAGCATATTGCGGTTATATAAATAAATAAGTAAATAAAGAAATATATATATATATATATGTATATATGACAGCTGATTCCCATCTAGAAAGCACACTCATGTCTTGTTTTGGTTTTTCCAATCACATGATCATATGTTCTAATAGACGACTCTTGAGGTTTTTGAAAGGAACATCAAAGAACTCTGTCACCAATTATGCAATACAGTCATCACTGTACTATACAAAGTGTTTTGCAGTAAACTACTCTTTAAACCTGGAGTTCATTAGTACATACAGTACATATACAGTACAGCATTTGCATACACTGTGTCTAATTACTTTCAGAGAGTCATGAAGTTAGAGGCCAATCAAGTACCACATGAAATTTTCAATGTTGACAAGGCTGGGGATATCGCCGTAGGAAAAACATAATAGGCCAAAGGGCCACAGTTACCGTGCCGGGCCAAAGAAGATATCAAGTATAATGTTAATGAGAACATGTGGCAAAAGACCGGGCAGAATAGAAGATCACTTTGTTATTTTATTATAATTGTGATGCTTTTTCTGTTTGCAGGGATGTCCTTCTGCAAAAAAGTCTGTACTGCAGAAATTCTGTGTCTGTATTTTTTTTTTTTTACATAAACTGTAAATTTTTATAAAGCAATTTTTTTTCTTCGTTTTGTAAAGAATTTTTGCCTTAAACGAAAGAAAATGCATGCATTTACTTAACCCAACGAAACAAAACTGTAACGAGACTTCAAATATAAGAGCAGAGCTGAAACATAAACTAATGCAGTTTCTGTAATGTCAGCTGATGATAGTGTTTTTATTGTCAGTGTGTTCTGATTGACTGAATGTTTATGTTGGAAGAGAACATGTGTTTGTGTTTTGAACAATAATTTCATTTTGAAACATGATTGCAGTGTTTTGTTAGACATGGTGTAGTGTGTTCGTTTATTATTGTATTTTGAACATTAGTTTAGAGGTTTAGTTTATAATGTTTGATTTTGAGCGTAAAATTAACCGTTTTGCCAATTGTGTGTTTTAGGTGTGTTGCTGCGTTAAGAGTTTAGCAAACTTGTTAAATGTATTGAAAAAAGTGTCATAGCCATTGTAAAAAACTGTAATACTCCAAAACGCTGCAGTAAAAAGGTTTCATGTGAAGTACAGATATAGTATGGGATGTCCTGTATAAGAACTGTCCATTGTTTTTTTCTACTTATTAGAAATGGGGATTTTATATCACTTTATAATATGTTAATACCCCGTTTCTGCAAAACGCTGCAGTAAAAAATATTTCATGTGAAGTGTACATATAGTATGGGATGTCCTGTATAAGAACTGTCCATTGTTTTTTTCTACTTATTAGAAATGGGGATTTTATATCACTTTATAATATGTTAATACCCCGTTTCTCCAAAACGCTTCAGTACAAAATATTTCATGTGAAGTGTACATATAGTATGGGATGTCCTTTATAAGAACTGTCCATTGTTTTTTTCTACTTATTTGAAATTGGGTTTTTATGTCACTTTATAATAGGTTAATACCCAGTTTCTCCAAAACGCTGCAGTAAAAAATATTTCATGTGAAGTGCACATATAGTATAGGATGTCCTGTATAAGAACTGACCATTGTTTTTTTTCTACTTATTAGAAATGAGCTCCTTATAGCACTTTATAATATATTAATACCCTGTTTCTCCAAAACGCTGCAGTAAAAAGGTTTCCTGTGAAGTGCACATAGTATGGGACGTCCTTTTTAAAAACTGAGCATTGTTTTTTTCTACTTATTGGAAATAGGCTCTTTATAGCACTATAAAATATGTTAATACCCAGTTTCTTTAAAATGCTGCAGTAAAAAGGTTTCATGTGAAGAGCACATATAGTATAGGATGTCCTGAATAAGAGCTGACCATTGTTTTTTTCTGCTTATTTGAAATGGGGTCTTTATAGCACTTGATATTAGCTTAATACCCCGTTTCTTCAAAATGCTGCAGTAAAAAGGTTTCATGTGAAGTGCATATGTAGTATGGGATGTCATGTATAAGAACTGACCATTGTTTTTTTCTACTTATTTGAAATGGGGTCTTTATAGCACTTGATATTAGCTTAATACCCCGTTTCTCCAAAATGCTGCAGTAAAAAGGTTTCATGTGAAGTGCACATATAGTATGGGATGTCCAGTTTAAGAACTGACCATTGTTTTTTTCTACTTATTGGAAATGGGCTCTTTATAGCACTTTATAATATGTTAATACCCCGTTTCTCCAAAACGCTGCAGTAAAAAAGATTTCATGTGAAGTGTACAGATAGTATGGGATGTCCTGTATAACACTGACCATTGTATTTTTCTACTTATTGCAAATGGGCTCCTTACAGCACTTTATAATAAGTTAATACCCCGTTTCTCCAAAACGCTGCAGTAAAAAAGATTCCATGTGAAGTGTACATATAGTATGGGATGTCCTGTATAAGAACTGACCATTGTTTTTTTCTACTTATTAGAAATGGGGTTTTTATGTCACTTTAGAATAGGTTAATACCCAGTTTCTCCAAAACGCTGCAGTAAAAAATATTTCATTTGAAGTGCACATATAGTATGGGATGTCCTGTATAAGAACTGACCATTGTTTTTTTCTACTTATTATAAATGGGGTCCTTATAGCACTTTTTAATATATTAATACCCTGTTTCTCCAAAATGCTGCAGTAAAAAGGTTTCATGTGAAGGGCACATAGTATGGGATGTCCTGTTTAAGAACTGACCATTGTTTTTTTCTACTTATTGGAAATGGGCTCTTTATAGCACTATAAAATATGTTAATACCCAGTTTCTTTAAAATGCTGCAGTAAAAAGGTTTCATGTGAAGTACATATGTAGTATGGGATGTCATGTATAAGAACTGACCATTGTCTTTTTCTACTTATTTGAAATGGGGTCTTTATAGCACTTTATATTATGTTAATACCCCCTTTCTCCAAAATGCTGCAGTAAAAAGGTTTCATGTGAAGTACAGATATAGTATGGGACGTCCTGTATAAGAACTGACCATTGTTTTTTTCTACTCATTTGATATGGGGTCTTTATAACGTTTTGAATTACATTAGTAATCTATTACTCCAAAATGCTGCAGTAAAAAAGATTTAATGTGAAGTGCACATATAGTATGGGATGTCCTGTATAAGAACTGACCATTGTTTTTTTCTACTTATTTGAAATGCGGTCTTTATAGCACTTTATATTATGTTAATACCCCCTTTCTCCAAAACGCTGCAGTAAATAGGTTTCATGTGAAGTACAGATATAGTATGGGATGTCCTGTATAAGAACTGACCATTGTCTTTTTCTACTTATTTGAAATGGGGTCTTTATAGCACTTTATATTATGTTAATACCCCCTTTCTCCAAAATGCTGCAGTAAAAAGGTTTCATGTGAAGTACACATATAGTATGGTATGTCCTGTATAAGAACTGACCATTGTTTTTTTCTACTTATTTGAAATAGGGTCTTTATAGCACTTTATATTGGCTTAATACCCCCTTTCTCCAAAATGCTGCAGTAAAAAGGTTTCATGTGAAGTACACATATAGTATGGTATGTCCTGTATAAGAACTGACTATTGTTTTTTTCTACTTATTTGAAATGCGGTCTTTATAGCACTTTATATTAGGTTATTACCCCAATTCTCCAAAACAGTGCAGTAAAAAGTTTTTATGTGAAGTACACATAAAGTATGGGATGTCCTAAATAAGAACTGACCATTGTTTCTTTCTACTTATTTGAAATGGGGTCTTTAAAGCACTTTATATTATGTTAATACCACCTTTCTCCAAAATGCTGCAGTAAAAAGGTTTCATGTGAAGTACAGATATAGTATGGGACGTCTTGTATAAGAACTGACCATTGTTTTTTTCTACTTATTTGAAATGGGGTCTTTAAAGCACTTTATATTATGTTAATACCCCCTTTCTCCAAAATGCTGCAGTAAAAAGTTTTCATGTGAAGTACACATATAGTATGGTATGTCCTGTATAAGAACTGACCATTGTTTTTTTCTACTTATTTGAAATGCGGTCTTTATAGCACTTTATATTATGTTAATACCCCCTTTCTCCAAAACGCTGCAGTAAATAGGTTTCATGTGAAGTACAGATATAGTATGGGATGTCCTGTATAAGAACTGACCATTGTCTTTTTCTACTTATTTGAAATGGGGTCTTTATAGCACTTTATATTATGTTAATACCCCCTTTCTCCAAAATGCTGCAGTAAAAAGGTTTCATGTGAAGTACACATATAGTATGGTATGTCCTGCATAAGAACTGACCATTGTTTTTTTCTACTTATTTGAAATAGGGTCTTTATAGCACTTTATATTGGCTTAATACCCCCTTTCTCCAAAATGCTGCAGTAAAAAGGTTTCATGTGAAGTACACATATAGTATGGTATGTCCTGTATAAGAACTGACTATTGTTTTTTTCTACTTATTTGAAATGCGGTCTTTATAGCACTTTATATTAGGTTATTACCCCAATTCTCCAAAACAGTGCAGTAAAAAGTTTTTATGTGAAGTACACATAAAGTATGGGATGTCCTGAATAAGAACTGACCATTGTTTCTTTCTCCTTATTGGAAATGGGGTCTTTATAGCACTTTATATTATGTTAATACCCCATTTCTCCAAAACAGTGCAGTAAGAAAGTTTCATGTCAAGTACATAGTATGGGATGTCCTATGTAAGAACTGACCATTGTTTTTTTCTACTTATAGGAAATGGGCTCTTTATAGCACTTTATCATATGTTAATACCCTGTTTCCCAAAAACGCTGCAGTAAAAATGTCTTATGTGAAGTGCACATATAGTATGGGATGTCCTGTATAAGAACTGACCATTGTTTTTTTCTACTTATTTGAAATGGGGTCTTTGTAGCACTTTATATTATTTTAATACCCCCTTTCTCCAAAAAACTGCAGTAAAAAGGTTTCATGTGAAGTACACATATAGTATGGTATGTTCTGTATAAGAACTGACCATTGTTTTTTTCTACTTATTTGAAATAGGGTCTTTATAGCACTTTATATTGGCTTAATACCCCGTTTCTCCAAAATGCTGCAGTAAAAAGGTTTCATGTGAAGTACATATATAGTATGGTATGTCATGTATAAGAACTGACCATTGTCTTTTTCTACTTATTTGAAATGCGGTCTTTATAGCACTTTATATCAGGTTATTACCCCGTTTCTCCAAAACAGTGCAGTAAAAAGTTTTTATGTGAAGTACACATATAGTATGGGATGTCCTGAATAAGAACTGACCATTGTTTCTTTCTACTTATTGGAAATGGGGTCTTTATAGTACTTTATATTATGTTAATACCCCATTTCTCCAAAACAGTGCAGTAAGAAAGTTTCATGTCAAGTACATAGTATGGGATGTCCTATGTAAGAACTGACCATTGTCTTTTTCTACTTATTAAAAATGGGGTCTTTGTAACACTTTAAATCATATTAATATACAATTTCTCCAAAACAGTGCAGTAAGAAGGTTTATTGTGAAGTACTTATATAGTACGGGATGTCCTGTATAAGAACTGACCATTGTTTATTTCTACTTATTTAAAATGGGGTCCTTATATTACTTTATACTATGTTAATTCCCCCGTGTCTTTAAAATGCTGCAGTAAAAAGCTTTCATGTGAAGTACACACAGAGATAAGGGTGTCGTGTATAAGATCTGACCATTGTTTTTCTCTACTTATTTGAAAGGGGGACTTTATAGTACTTTTTTTCTATGTTAACAACCCGTTTCTTTAAAATGCTGCAGTAAAAAGGTTTCATGTGAAGTACATATATAGTATGGGATGTCCTGTATAAGAACCGACCATTGTTTTTTTCTACTTATTTGAAGTGGGGTTTTTATATCACTTTGTTGTGTTAATACCTCATTTCTCCAAAACAGTGCAGTAAGAAGGTTTCATGTAATGTACACACATAGTATGGGATGTCCTGTACTAGAACTGACCATTGTTTTTGTCTACTTATTTGAAATGAGGTCTTTATAGCACTTTATATTATTTTAATACCCCATTTCTCCAAAATGCTGCAGTAAAAAAGTTTTATGTGAAGTACAGATATAGTATGGATGTCCTGTATAAGAACTGACCATAGATTTTTTCTTCCTATTTAAAATGTGGTCTTTATAGTATTTTATATTATGTTAATACCCCGTTTTTTTTAAATGCTGCAGTAAAAACGCTTCATGTGAAGTACATATATAGTATGGTATGTCCTGTATAAGAACTGTCCATTGTTTTTTTCTACTTATTAGAAATGGGGTTTTTATATCACTTTATAATAGGTTAATACCTAGTTTCTCTAAAACGCTGCAGTAAAAAAGATTTCATGTGAAGTACACATATAGTATGGGATGTCCTGAATAAGAACTGACCATTGTTTCTTTCTATTTAATCGAAATGGGGTCTTTACAACACTTTATATTATGTTAATGTCCCACTTCTCCAGATTGCTGGAGTAAGAAGTGTTTATATGTAGTATGCATATTGTATGTGATGTTCTGTACAGGAACTGATCATTGTTTTTTGTCTATTTATTGAAAATTGGGTCTTCATAACACTTTGAGTAATGTTAATGCCCAATTTCTCCAAGACGCTGCAGTAACAAGTCTTTAAATGAGGTTTAGTATGGGATGTCCTGTATAAGACCTGACTATTGTTTTTTTTTTCTACATCTTTTAAATGAGCAATTTTTTTTCCAAATTGCTGCAGTAAAAAGGATTCATGTGTTGTATATATGCATATAGCATGGGACATGTAGTATCAGACCTGATCACTCTTTTATTTAACTTATTCCAAACAATGTATTTATAACACTTTAAAGACTTTTTAGCTCATTAATAGCCCATTTCTCCAAAATGCTGCAGTAAGTTATTATGAGGTATGCATAAAATATTGCATGTCCTGTCCATAGTTTTCTTCTGTTAACTTAAATGAGGTCTTTTACATGAGGTATGCATGTACATCCTGTATCAGAACCAAACTTTGTTTTTTTTCTACTTATTTCTTTATAGCACTTTAAAGTGTGTTAATGGTACATTTCTCCAAAATGCTGCAGTAAAACAGGCTTCATATAATGTATGCTTAGTATTTGACTTCCTGCATCGATCTTATTGTTGTTCTATTCTACTTATAACAAATAATAAGGTCTTTACATTCATCTAAAGTGTAGTAATGCCCCATATCCCATATACTGAAAGAAGCATACAAAATCCCCTTTAAATAAAACCAACATATATTTGTAACTTAAACAATGCTATGTTGGACTACTTCATGATTATTTTCACTTTCTGAGGTTAGGCACGTTGTATAAAATTGCATTCAACCTTATTAGCAATGTACTGTAGTTGGCTAGGAGAAATAAAAACGCTTTCTGGGTATTTAGAAATCGTATATTTATTCTGACCGTTTGATTGCTATAAAATCATTTGAAGCAAAAAGATAGACTTGAGGAAATTAAAGGTAAGCACAGAAACCAATTTCTTAAAATAACAACAGTCAAAAAAAGCTAATAAATTGTTTAATAAAGCATACGTGGGAGGAAAGGGGGATAAACTTATATTTCGTTGTTATCTCTCTGTTCTGGGCGAAATGTGTGCTCTGTGGAGCGCTCTCTGTGCGGCTGCTGACATTACCGTAATGACAATAATACGCGCGCACCGAAATATAAAGCGCGGCTGGCTTGACTGTGTTTTTCCGAACCGCGGCTGGCTTGACCGCAGTTTTTGGACAGACGAGTCTCAATCATTTATACATCAGTAAGGGGCAAGGCTGCATTTTTAATCCAAAGCAGCTGGTCAAATCGGTCTACAGCATAAATCCTTTCTGGTAAAAAATAGATATAACGTTAAGCTATCAACTTAACTTACCCTAAATTCTGCTGCTCCATCTTCAATTCATGTGAACAAGTACAGTATATCTACAGAAAAAGCGAGAAACACTGTAAAGAAAGAAACTAATTAAAATGAAGCCGGTTGTTTTGAATTGCTCTAAACATCTTTCATATTATAATAACATCACTTAACGTTACACAAGTTTGTTGTGGCTGAAGTCAGTGTTTTGTGTCTGTCAGACATTCACACGCTCATAACAATAACAGCATAACGTTAATATTGCGCTATACTAAACAAATAGCTCTCGACATTGAGATGAATTTAAAAAGTAAACAGTACTTTCATAAAAGCTTCCGTACGTCTGCTATGCGGCTGAATATACAAACACATTAATAAACACGATACCTAAATGTCACTTCCCTCCATTCGCAGCTTGTCTTTTTTCTTCATAAAATTTGAACTCAACCGCCGCGCCTCTTCCTCGCGGTCAGTAACTTGCGATATGAGATGACGCGCTTCTCTCGCGCCCTCTGCTGGAGCGGAAGAACATTTTGCCATCGAAATAACATAAAAATCGCATTCTCTAGTAAGTTTTCTTAGGATAAATTGCTTTTTTTAAATTTGATACTTTACATCCATAAATCTATAATATAGATATAGTTAGTTTAAAAGTTATAAATGTATCTAGCTCAGAAGTCAAAACGGATTTGAAAGGAGGCGGAAGTGACGTTGTTTATTTTGAAAATTCATGGCGCTGATCTACACAGGCATCTTTAAAATATTCTCTACGGATTGATATTAGGTCTACGTGGTAGGTTTAATGCATTTTTATATTTAATTTTGAACATGTTAAATAAGCGATGTGAGATAACATAGTTTAAAACCGCATTGCATTTAACTTAATGTAAGAATAAGGCACGTTGACATGACGAGGAACAACAGAGAAGTTATGCGTATTACATGATCACACTGAAGTACTTTTGGCCCTTAATATGGCCCTAAATGTTCTTTAGATTCTTTTATTTTTGACAACACAAACTTTTTTGTTGACAAACTCTTCTCAGTTCTATGTCAAACAAAGATATTTGCTTAGTTATGAGCAGTTCTTGGATCTCTTTACCTGCTTGCATGGGTTTTTGGAATAATTTATTATATAACTTACAATATAAACAGTTTTGACTTCCTCAGATAAAAATATTTGTAATAAAGCTGTCGAAGTCTCAATCAAAATCATTCATAATTACTACCCAAAAAATTATACCAAACTAGCTAAATGTAATAACAATATTTTAGCAATTCAATTCAAATGTCAATCTTGCCATGAAAAAAATTAAGTTTCCATCAAAATAAAGAAATTGTTTCATTTTTTGTGTGAGCAAGTATTTTACAGTACTTTAAAAAATGCTCAAAAATGTCTTTCTCAGTGTTTTCAAACTATTATATTTGATTTAACAAAGTCACACAAGTGCCACATCCATAACAGAGAAGTGTCAAGTACATATCGGAGCTTTTTTCTCATAAATGCAAAAATGTCAAACAAAATAAAGTCAATGATTTTTGTTCCATAGTGAGCAGACTTTTATGCTTTTATTTAGCATTATTTATTTTGTGATGTGCAGTTTAATTCACAGAATGTTTTACATTGTATGTTGTGTACTGTAAAACAAGATTTTACTTGCAGATTTTGCTAACATCCATAACACATGTTTATTTTCCTCATTTAAAATGTAAAAAATGTATACAGGTTGATATTTTTCTGCGTTTATAACTCTGTGGTTGTTTTGGAAAATATAAACAGTTGCTTCAATATAATGTTAACATATACTTTCTATGTGAATTTATGTTATGAGTTTTTACTGTTAATGTCACATCCATAACTCTGGAATTGCTCATTTGCCCTAAATGCTTATTTTGTACTTAATATGAGGAAACACTAAATCATTTATTATGGGAGTGTACTTACTGTTAAGTGTTTTGGGTTGACTTTTCCAATTTCAGTAAACATTTCTTATTTCCAAACTTTTGTATTTGCCTAAAATGTTATTCTTTGGTTACTCTCTTAACTTAGATCCTTCTCATTGTAAATTTGTTAATAATTTATTGCTTTTTCTGGCTAAGTTTTACATCTATAAATGTAAATTTCCAAAGAAACACACTTTCTATTTTCAGAAGGGATTTTGATTTATATGTGAACTCCTTAAAATAATATTTATGATTATCTTAGAAATAATTATATTGCATGTAAAACTCTTTCTTGATGTGAATCATTCAAGCTTGTTTAATTAGCTGGAATTTTATTTATGTAACCCTTTTTGTTCATAATGTATCTTTGTATATGTGCTTTCTTGCATTAAAAAAAAAAAGATTCTATCGGAAAAAAGACCACATTGATTGAAGTAATTTTGAGAATAACAAAATACTTGAATGACTTTTGTTTTGTTTTAATGACTTTTGTTTTGACCTTCTCTCAAACACGCCTTTACTTTTAGTCGTGTTTTTTTTAATCAGATTTTTGTCTTATCAGTTTGTCAGTATTAGCCTTTAATATTGACATTAAACAATTTAAAAACATTAAAAATGCTTTCGTTTCTATTTCTCCAGAACATGAAGAGAGTTCAGACGATGATTCCAGCACAGCCCAGTGTCACATCCAGAGCAGCACAAGTCAAAAACGACATGGACACCAAGTAAATATCTTCTCTTTAAAAGTTCTGGAATCATTACACTTACCTCAAATATTTATTTTTAAATTAATAAAATACACTTTTATTTATTTCAGGAAAAACCAGCACAGGTCACTTAAAGTGTAAGTACATACTTGTGAATTATTATATGTAAAGTTGGTTTTATATTTACACATTCATTCATTTTTGAAAAGGGACATCTTGTGACATCTGGTGCCTATGGGGTATATGCCGAAGCATGCTATTAGGACTTTTAATTTTCCAGTAACCTGGGTTAAGCGCTTCCGGCGAATTGAATGACAATGCAAAATCCGGTGCGTTTAAGGTCTGTTTTCTTTAAAAATCAGCGATCTCCACTAGCTGAGTGATATCCGATTTAAAGTGGGTCTCAGATTGTACAAGAAACAGTTCATTAAATTACATTTCCCCTGCCATATCTTTATAATATGAGTATTTATTTTACCCCTGTAGATTCAATGGAGCTTCTGCGTTAGCCTGCCGATTCTGACGGGCGCGTGCGAGCAGCTTTTTGTCTCGTTTTACGCTTGAGCAATTAAATAAATGCTAAAGTTTATTTAACTGAATGTATTTTAATGACATTACAACATCGATGCTGTATAAGGAACCGTATAAAATGGAAAAAAGATCACAATAACAGGTCACCGGAAGTGTATCAGCATGGGAACAGCACTAGCTCGGCATATACCCTATTACATACTTTGAATATTTGGTCTGAATTTGCATGTAGTATGACTTTAAAACAACATTAACTCTATTTAATTGACTCTGAATAATGTACTTTGTTAGTCATTGGCTGCTAGTATGTTTTCCCTATTTAGAATTGGCAAAGAATACTTTTCTGAAATGATATTATTCAGAAGAAAGTCAGAATGTGCGAATATAAAGTCAACTTTAGCTCAATCTACTCTGCTCCAGTCTTTTTTGAAAGTTACTTTGATTTTTATCAGGCCAACTACAAGATATGGGCAACAAAATGACATGAGGGAGCAGAATCGAGTTTTGATTTCAGCAAATGAAGACTTGCACAAGCAGCTTGAAGAAATGAAGGTGATTATTTTAACCAATCCTTCAGTGATTTGCTCCAATTAATTCATTTATAATATTTTGCAATGCTGAAAAAGATTATTTAAACTATGCATGTATACTTTTAATTCTCCAAACCATGTTTTTGAAGGACACTGTGACAGAGCTGGAGCAAAGATGCACAGACCTCCAAGGAGAAAATCGAGAAATTCAAAAACAGCTGCGGGACTGTCACATCCTCCTAGTAGCAGAAAAGCTTGACCCAGGTGAACTATTTAAACCTCTGTTGGACTGACACAACACAAAAAACACCTGTAGTTTCTGCTGAGTTGCAATCTAACAGCCTCAAATTTAGTTTCAGGGGAAAAGTTGGGCCAGACTGCAGAAGACAAGGAAAAACAAAGAAAAGAAGTCATGGTACTTGCATGTGTCTTTCTGTATATGTACATTCTTATATTTGTGTGTATTTATACAGATATACGTTTTTAAAATTGATCCTAATATGAAAAATTACATATCTGTCTGATGTATACTGTCTGTCTATAGGTCATGTGCATGTCTTACAGTAAAGGCAATATTTAAAGTAAATAAATAACACTTTAGTTTAAGTACCAATTCTCACTATTAGCTAGTAGGGTTGTACGGTTTACCGGTACTATGGTAGTATTGTGATACTATGGCTCCAAAATACTGGCGATGCCACTGTAGTTTGTAAATGTTAGTATCGTCATAACAATCTATCTACAATACATAATGTTGCATGTGGAAAAGTCACTAAAATACTCACACGCTTATGCAACAATTGACCATTTTATTTGGATAGTCTGTGGAGCCCTTTAAGGCTGCAAACTGTGTACAGTTCATGCCTTTTATAGTAGCCTATTGCACGTTTTTTGACACTTCAGTTCGAATCTGAATCTGTTTATTTCTGCTCTTGTCAATATGATTTAGTAGCTACAACAATCGCGACAATCTCTTAAAAAAGGCCACTCACAAAGTGAAATTTTGAATTATTTACCTGAATTGAAAAAAAAAAAACAATAGGTACTGGAAACATTGAAACAACTTTTGACAACTTCATAAAGCCTAATTTGTAACAAATTTCATTTGGTATAATTTGCATCCTAATTGTAATGTATTTTTTGTTGGTCAGTTATCTACTAAAGAAACAAAAAGAACGAATACTTTTTAGGTGAAGTGACGTGCAAATACTTTTTTCATAAATAAGAAAATAATTAATTAAATTCAAGTCGGCCAATTATAACAGATACAATATAGTATTTCTGACAATTTTCTTTATTTTATGGATTTGAGATATTACATACAATATCACAATACTACTTGGTATCATGACACTTCAGCTGGGTTAGTATCGTAACATGAATTATTGGTGTCGCGACAACCTTATTAGCTAGTGGCTTATTACCTGGTTACTATTAAGAAATTGGCTGTTTATTAGTTCTTCTATTCTGCATGAGCTTACTGTGCATCCTTAATCCTATTTAATACCTCAAATAGAACTATTAATAAGCAGGAAATGAGCAGTTTATAGATGCAAAGGTCATAGTTAATGGTCTATTAATACAGGGTCCCCGCGGGGTCTTAAAAAGTATTAAAAAGTCTTAAATTAAAAAATCGAAATTTATGGCTTTAAAAAGTCTTAAATCTGCTGTTCTAGGTCTTAAATATTTTTGCACAGGTCTTATTTTTGCGATGTCCATGTAACGATACATCTAATGCTTATTTAAATTCTTTTTGTTGTTGTTGCTAGATTTTTGGGGTGTTGTAGTTCTATATTTCACAAGTCCAATTGTAATTTGCGGTATTACAACAACAAAAAAGTCAACTTGCAATAGTCAATCAGCTTTCTGTTATTAAACTCAGTGCGCGCGGCGAATGTGACGTCATCGCTGTGTTTGCGGAAGTTCGCTTTGAGTGCGCGCGACATGATTTCGGCTGTCAGAGTATGCCGTTATTTCACTGACACATGTCGCAAGCGCAGTTTTATAAGTCGGGAGCGTTGTCATGCGAAAGAGCGAAATTTAAATAACTTTATTTTACCCCTAATTTTGTGCTTTTACATTTTCTCTCGCGTGTTTTTGATATTGTGATATAGGTCTTAAATTTAATACCTAATGGTCTTAAAAAGGTCTTAAAAGGTCTTAAATTTGACATTATGATATCTGCAGAGACCCTGTAATAGTGACAGTTGTACCTTAAAATAAAATGTGATCATATTTTTTTTAATTCAAAAAAGCATTGTAATAATTTTTACCTTGCCATGGCATCATGAGATGCTGATAAATGGTCATAGCATGGACAAATAATAGGGATTATGTAATTAGTCATATTGCATGGTAATCTGTAGTACTGTATGTTAATTTTACAATGCTTGCATTAATAATAATAATATAATCAAATATTCACTACCTGGCAAGAGTCTTCGATCGTCGATCCCAGTTGTAAGAGCAACAAATAATAACTTGACTTGTAGTTGATCATTTGGAAAAGTGGCAGAAGGTAGATTTTTCTGAAATGCATCCCAATCATCACAAATACTGCAGAAGACCTATTGGAATCTGCATGAATCCAAGATACGCAAAGAAATCAGTCAAGTTTGGTGAAGGAAAAGTCATGATTTGGGGTTACATTCAGTATAGGGGCATGCAAGAGATCTGCAGAGTGGATAGTAACATCAACAGCCTGAGGTACCAAGACATTTGTGCTGCCCATTACATTTCAAACCACAGGAGAGGCAAATTCTTCAGCAAGATAGCGCTCCTTCTCATACTTCAGCCTCCACATCAAAGTTCCTGTAAGCAAAGAAGGTCAAGGTGCTTCAGGATTGGCCAGCCCAGTGACAAGACATGAACATTATTGAGCATGTCTGGGGTAAGATGAAGGAAGAGACATTGAAAATGAATCCAAAGACTCTTGTTGAACTCTGGGAGTCCTGCAAGAACGCTTTCTTTGGCATTCCAGATGACTTTAATAATGCGATTTGAGTCATTGCAGAGATGTATAGATGCAGTCCTCCAAGCTCATGGGAGTCATACACAATATTCATTTTGTCTCCACTGCATCATGACTTAATATTCTATATTGTACATTATTTCTGTTAAGTGACAAGACTTGTATAAGCAAGTCAGACCTTACTGTTCTAATTAAATAATTAAAAATGAAGGCATGACCATATTATTTTGATAAAATAAGCTTAATCTAGAGGCCTTCACTTTCATATAAGCCACTTCTGATACCGAATGATCAACTAAAAAGTCTAATTGCTGTTCCTAAAACTTGGATAGGCGACAAGACTTTTGTCAGGTAGTGTATAATGAAAGTATCATAGATGCAATATAATTATTATTAATATTATTTTTTTACTTAAAGATGTCACATTGCTAATCTCCTGTAACATAATGATTTGACACATTGCCAAATAAAACTAATATTGATCCATTAATGTTTTAAATGTCCTTTTGGTAAATGGTCACTGCAGACACAAATAATGAGGATTGATTATATAATCAGGCATATTGTACAATAATCTGCTCTGCAGTCACACTAGATTACTTGCTTTTACTGTCTGATATATTGTGATGTAGATGCACATATAAGACTCCATTGGTGAATACAGATGAAGCCTAATTCTATTTTCTAGCATGTTTTCTCCGGGGAATCAGTCCTGACAGTGCGGTTCATCGTGTTAAACCAGAGTCAGGGAAACTGACTTTAATTAATTATTCATCTCCTGTTCGTTTTGTTGTTTCTAATGACAGACCGTTTCTCAAAATCTCCTGACTGAGCTGAAAATGCTTGGCGAGACGGCGCAAGAGCATGCAGCAAATTTACTGGTAAGTATTTGCTTTGTGTGTGTGTGTGTGTGTTTTTTTTTAATACATATTCCCAGGTTATTTATTCTGATTCGAATCTCCTACGGCACTGACCAGACATTAATACAAATGTTTCATTCCGACTGATTTATATGAGGATGAAATTACACACATTCTGCTCTGCCGGGCTTGAGGCTGTATAATTAATCACAACGCCAGGTCCAGCTGATAAAATATTCATTTGAAATGTTCTAATCCTTCTAAATGTTATTGAGTGTGCCTCTCCAAAACGACTAGATTATAGCGTGACCTAAGACAGGTCTGTATTTTGATGTTAACACCATCAAGATAGTGCTCTGATTAAGGCCCTGTTTACACTAGTGCGCTTTAGTTTTAAAACGACGTTTTAGAATGAAAACGATCTGTGTCCACACTAACGTTTCACCCAGCGTTTCTGAACAGCTCTCCGTCTACATTAAAACGGAGAAAATGCACGTCACGTGACCACAGACAAACACACTCTGGCTTGCGCTGCAGCGTGCTTTGAGCGCACACCCGTATGAGAGCTGTGCACGTCAGACTGTTCATCAAGGATCTCCCGTTGGATCTAATCTCACTATATTTGTTAAACGTGATTTATAACTCACCTTGTGTCTATATCTAACAATATATTCACCAACTTTGGTCTTTTGAATCTATTACTTGTTCTCAGGTAACGTGTTTTGGCTGAGCGCAAGTATAAGTTAGGGTAATATCCTAATTAATGGAATCGTGTACACAGATTCTGCACAATTGACTGATTGCTTGCCTTTTTTTTCTCTATTGTATAAACTTATTGTACGTTATACTTTTAAAATGGCCATTATTGATTTATTAAAACTGATTTTCAGTGAAAGAGATGTTTTGTATTTTCAATGAAAACGAAAGGAGGCAGTAGTGTTATAGGCTCTGTTTTGTTATAAATATGAATGAAGATGACGCTCATGTTAAGCAGCTACACAACGCCTCAACATTTTTGATGTTGGTTAAGTTGCTAATATCAAAATGAAAATAGGCAGTTCTTCACATCATGTTTTCATTTTATTGTTAAGACAGTGAAACAGCATAGCCAGGGGCATGTGAATAACTTTATAAAGTATACTCGGGAGTTTGTTTTCTATATGCGAAGTCTGAACTTACAGGGAGAGGATGCAGGACTGAACTGTGTGTGTAGGCTACTTAATATTGAGGAAAAAGCCCCAATCAGAGAGGATAATGTCTGCAGCCCCGCCTTCGTTTTCATATGTCTCTGTTTTCCCCCATCCACACTGAGACAGCAGCACTGTTTTAGAATAAAAACGGCCTCTTCAGCGTTTCCAAAACGCTCTGTTTTCGGGGCTCTAAAACTCAGCCGTAGTGTGGACGGGTGGCGTAACCGTAGCAAAACTTATGCATTTTAAAATGAAAACGCATTAGTGTAAACAGGGCCTAAGGAGCCACTATGTAAACATTACTAAAGTCATAATTGGAGTAAACACAAAGTGAATTAAGACACATGGAGTCACACTGTTACTATTTAACCGATGTAATCTCACTATTTTTTTGCAACAAGATACACACGACAAGCTGTTGACCACTGCCTTGTTTGTATGCTACACATTGATTACTTTAAAGGTTATTAATAATCTCTGTTTACATGGTAGATTCTTAATCAGGATATTGTCTAATTCAGGGGTGTCCAAACTCAGCCCTGGTGGTCCTGCAAAGTTTATTTCCAACCCTAATCAGACACATCTGAGCTAGCTAATCAAGCTCTTTCTAGGCTTTCTAGAAACATCCTTTCAGGTGTGTTATGGCAAGTTAGAACTAAAATCTGCAGGACACTGGCCATCCAGGACCAAGTTTGGACACCCCTGATCTAAATCATGCTAAAATTAAAATATTGTTTTGAACTTCGCTTTGAGCAAGAATTTGAAACTGCTGTTGTCTGTTTTCACATATAACTGCTTTTGTAAAATAAAAAAAGTCCAAAACTGTATATGGTATCATGAAGAGAACTTTACTTGAAGGGGGTGTTTATAAGACATTAATAAGTCATAAGTTAATAAGTCATTAAAATGTTAGAGTTATGAAATTACACATCAGGAATGTAATGGGACTAGGATAACTGTCATTAAGTGTAATTGGCTCTGTTATGTCATGTTAAAGGCAAAGTTGACATTGTTTGAGATCTCTTTATGACAAATTGACATAACTAAATTCATTATAATCCCTTTTAACATTATAAACATGATTGTCATGAGGCCATTATAATCGTGTCATGAATCTTATAACAGCGTCATTATTTATTTTTCAAACTACAATTTGGATTTGTCATTAAAATGTCACGAAATATTAATAAAGCTTATAAGAAATTATTTGACACTTAATAAAAATTATAATGACAAATTCATTTTGTTCCACTAATAATGTTCACGACACAGTAATAGTGGCCTCATGGCAATCATGTTTATGACAGATCTATGACAAGTTATGTTGTCTTGATAATGTCAAGTTGTCATGACAAAGGTTGTGATGTATTTGTTTATGTCTAGTTGAATAAAGCATGAATAAAATCTCCTTCACATTCATGACGTGTCATGTCATGGTTATAAAGGGGTCATTACAGTCTTATGAACACCACCTTCAAGTAAATGCTTACCGGAAGATGAACTTTGTTGATAATGTGTACACTGTAAAAAAGACTGGGTTCCACACAATTCTTCACGTTGTCTCGACACAAATTAAATTAACTTAATTGTTTTTACAAATGTAAGTTAGTTGAACATGAAACAATTAAATTATCCCACAAGTATTTGTTGATTCAGCTCATTATAAATATATAGTTTAAACAAACAGCTAAAATATTGTTTTGAGTGTAGAAAACCTTGGATGCCATTGCGTTGGGATGTAATGACATGTCATTTAAATTGCCTGAGACTTTCATTTATCTACAGAACACAAATGGCAGGTCTCTTTCAGTTCTCGTTGCCATGGTAGCACACAACATAATCGATGCATCTATGCTCGACTTTCAGGATTTTACGACAGTATCGCGCGAGCAGTTATCTAGATTATTTAAACTGAACTCAGATTAGTTAGATCAAATGATCTTCAACTTGCTGTTATGGAACCAATTTAAGTGTGGACGTTTAGTTCGACTCACTGAAATCAGGTTTTTGACTTTAATCCCTGCTTTTTTAAACCACTTTTATGAAATAGGCCCCAGTTATTGTCCCATGCCTACCAACAACGGTAAGAGGAGTAGAACAACATGAGGATAAATAATTAATTACCGAATTGTCACTTTTTGTGAACTACCCATTTAATCATCATATTATTGTCTTAATGTAAGAATAAGCTAAGTAATACGATAGCTGGTGTCTGTGTAAACCCAGCCTCTGTTCATACTTGTGTGAATGTTTCCAGGAGGTGCAGAACACCATGAAGGATCTGACGGAAGCTCATGAAAAGCTCCAGGAGGAGAGGACATTGTTCACTTCCGATGTGGAGGAAATGGAAAGAGCTCTGGAAGAGGCAGAGAGACTCTTGATGGAGTAATTGAAAGAAACTCTTTGCCCCGGCCATAAATACTGCAACGCCATATGGTGCTTTCAGAGATCTGTCAGAATGAGAACGACAACCAGCGTCTGCATGAAAGTGTACAAACACCCTGCTGCATTTTAAGGAACATCAACCAAATGTACTATTTCATATATATATATATATATATATATACACACACACACACAGTGCTTTACAATTTTCTGTTTGTCTGTCTACAATTTGATGTATTAATATAAAGTTTTCATGTACTTGTGAAATAGCAAAGCACTTGTTTTGATTGTCATTGTATTTTATTATTGAATATGATTAAATTTTCAACTGGCTTTGAAAAGTGTTTTGCTTTTGCTTCACAAATTAATGCAGTGATATCTGTATCATAGTGATATTATGTGAAATACAGGGTTTCTGCAGATTCCATGGTCAAATTTTTTGACTTTTTTTTTTTTTTAAGACCATAAAGAAAGTAATTTCAGACTTATTTAGGGCTAAACGCTAAGGATTTTTTAATGGCCCAGCAGGAAAAAAAGAAGCTTTTGCTCCATCGAGAAATGCTTTCTAATTAATTATTTCTTAGCCACATATCTTAAATAATGTCAACAAGCAGAACCGAGTTGTATACATATATTGTTTCAAGATAACTTTTAAAAAACTAAATGCACAACAGACGGTTGTAATATTAGTTATAAATAAGAGTTTTGCTAAAAGTTTTACCAAAATGTATTTTTGTTGATTGGATGTGTGTTGGATCGATTGGGTAGCTTTACATGAACAAAGGAAAATTAAGACCGCTTTAAAATTATTTAGGACCTACAAGACTATGTTTTAGTGAATTTAAGAATTTTGTTTTTGAAATTTAAGATGCTTTAAGACCCTGCAGATTCCCTGGGTATGGTTTTTGAGACCTACACAGAAGTGCTAAATTTGACATTTCTATATTAAAATAAAAAAGGTTTACTTTTAAAGTATTGTGCCTGAGGAAATAATAACTAGGTTTCCAACATCCTGTGTAGAATGGCAATTTTTAAAAAGTTAAAGTGAAGTTAATTTATAGACTAAAGCTGCGGTCACTTTTCTCTCCATAGACTTCCATTCATACGCACGCGTATGCGTTAGACTGGAAACGCATGTTTGTGCGGCAAGTTTCTCAGTTTGTTGTGTTGGAAAATTCAAGCATGGTGAACTCTGACCTGCGAAATTGCATCACATGATTGCGTGAGACCAATCGAAGTTCAAAACATGACCTCTTTGGACAGGAATTTAAAACATGGACCAATCGCTCACTTGTTTTAAATGTCTAATCGTGTTGTTTAATCCCAGCCCTTTTTGCAGTGCCGTACAACAGAATTTCACTCGCACAAACTCTCGTGTGATTGCGGCATAATTTTGAGAGGAGCATGCGATTATGATTGAACACGGCTGGTCCCGCTGCATGTTTCACCAGTAAGTCACTATAAAAAAAAAAGAGTTTCTTACTACAGTTATCTCATCCTTGAATAATTCCTCTTCCACCCCTACTCCTCCACCTTTTCCTCTATAGGTTAGCCCAGTTGTTAGCACTGTTGCCTTACAGCAAGAATGTCATTGGTTCAAATCCTGTCCAAATCAGCTCCAAACAAAGGGGGGGGGGGGGGGGGATTCTTGAAATCTACCTGAGCTCAAACTCCCCTCTCGCCCAGCAAATGGGAGGTAGCCCCGGGCTCAAGGATCTTCTGAGCTCAGGGTTCTCTCTTAGGACAGCATGCCAAACTACCTTTAAAATCAATCATCAGCTAATTGTGAAAGTGTGAACTCTTAAAATGTCCTTGTCTTATGCTTGTTTGAAGTGTTTTGGACTTAATAATCAGAAATGCGTTAGCAGAATAAACTGTGAAAGATAACAGCAAACTGGAGACAATTCACACGGTCACAATTTGTTACATATATATGTATATATATATATATATATATATATATATATATATATATATATATATATATATATATATATATACATACATATATATATATATATACATATATATATATACATATATATATATATATATATATATATATATATATATATATATATATATATATACATACATATATATATATATATATATATATATATATATATATATATATATATACATATATATATACATATATATATATATATATATACATATATATATATACATATATATATACATATATATATATATATATATACATATATATATATATGAAAAGTTAAACTTTAAAAAATTAATAAGAATAAAACTTAAAAATTGAGCTGAAGACTGATTAACTTATTCAAAGACTTTTTGACCAAAAATTTTTTTCAGTGTGAATATGAGATGAGAATGAAAATGTATTCCTATGTAACCCACCGGTCTTACTGCACCCCACCCGGTCTGAGATGTGATCGAATCCACGATACTTTGTATGGGAGTTGGTTGATCTAACAAGGACGCCTAAGATCATGGGGTCTGTTGCTAGATTAGCCTACCTTTAGAGGTCAGAGGAATGAGATTTACCTGCATAGCACTTCACTAGCTGGCCTTGGTTACACTCCCATCCCGGACGAGCCCCCACACGTGTAACCCACCGGTCCTACTGCACCCAACCCGGTCTGAGCTGGGATCAAATCAGCGATTCTTTATGAGAGTTGGTTGCCCTAATAAATGGTCTCTAGCATCTGTTGCTAGAGCACCTTTAAAGATCAGAGGAGTGAGGTTTACCTGCACAGCACTTTGCTAACTGGCCTTCGTTACACTTACCCACATTTCACTCCCATACCGGACGATCCCCTCCATGTGTAACATACTGGTCCTACTGCACCCAACACTGAGCTGGGATCAAACCGGCGAGTCTTTATATGGGAGTCAGTTGCTCTAAAAAGAATGCTAAATGGCCATGGCCCCTAACAACTGTCACTAGAGCACCTTTTGAGATCAAACGGGTGAGGTTTCCCTGCACAGCACTTCGCTAGCTTGCCTTCGTTGCACTCACCCCCATAGACCTCACTCCCATCCCGGATGAGCCCCCACACATGTAGCTTAACGGTCCTGCTGCACCAAACAGTCTGAGCTGGGATCAAACCAGCGATTCTTTGTATAGAAGTTGGTTGCTCTAACAAGGATGCTAAAGACTGTGGCTGGATCACCTTTTGAGGTAAGATGAGTGAGGTTTACCTGCATAGCACTTCGCTACACTGAAAAAAAAATCATTCAAAGATGATTTCTTTGGATTTAGTCAATTTTTTTACGTTAAGTTGTTGTAAACAATTTATTTGCGCTGAATTTAAACAAACAAATTAAGTTGAACATTATTAAACTTAATTTGTTTGTTTAAATTCAACACAAATAAATTGTTTGCAACAGTTTTGCATGCAACACTTTTTTCAGTGTAGCTGGCCCCGTTACACCTTTATTTAGCATTTTAGGGGGCTAAATGCTTTCTTTTCAATGCCACCATGTATAAATACGTTTGTCCTTCATTGTGAAATATACATCCAATATTATGCTAATGTGGCTAATAATAGGCTACTAACGTGGCTTATATTTTTCATATCATATTGCTTACTCATAATGTCTTTTGACACTCGTGCTGATAGCCACTGACATGCACTGTACAAATGACCACAGACCACAGTTTTCTCAAAAAAATCTTTATTGTTCTACCGAAGAAAAAAAATCACCAACAAATTAACATTAAAATGAACTCTTTAAGTGTCCAAATATGTGTATATATCCCTTGAATGAACGTGTCAGGAGATTGGAAGAGATGAGACCATGTACACAGCACACAGAAACCGACTCTTTTTGGCATTAAGTCACCGATACGTTATAAACAAACAAAAAAAGAGCTGCCAGGTAATTTGCTTGGGGAATAATGTCGAATAATAAACAACATTAATCATGTCATCTTTCAAAAATAAATAAGTATGAGTCACATTGGCCTGTTTTTGGATGTTATTTAGATGCGAGTGGTATTTTTTTGTGCAAAGATAAATCGATAATGGTATGAATCGATCAATAATAATGAATAATAAAGGGCGACACATGACTTTTTGTGTACTTTTCACTCCACACTGCATCATTTCGAGTCATCCATGAATGCATTGTGGGTAATGAGAGGCATAACATTTCAATGTTATCTCATTAACAGCTCCTCAAAGCAATTCAAAGTGTTAACAAGCTGCTTTGAAGTGCATATCATTCTGTCTGCCTCACGCTGATCGGTAACACTTTTGCATAGCTCTTTCTGTCTTTGGACTTATAATGTTACGTGTTTCCCATCTGGACGGCCAACACAGCGAGAAGTTTGTCCTTGTTTTTTTCATCCCACTCTGATTTAAGTGAAGTTTATTCATAAACTAATTTCGAGAGGAGCACGTGATTATGATTGAACACGGCTGGTTCTGCATTAGCATGCTCGATCCACCAATCAGGCCATTCCTAACCACTATAAAGAGCCAGGGATTTCTCACTACAGTCATCTTCGATTTGAAGAATCCCCCCTTCCACCCCTACCTTTTCACCTTTCCCTCCATAGGGCAGCACGGTGGCTCAGTGACTAGCACTGTCGCCTCACAGCAAGAACGTCACCGGTTCTAGTTCCTTAACAGGCCGGTGGTCGTTTCTGTGTGTAGTTTGCATGTTCTTCCCGTGCTTGCGTGGGTTTTCCCCGGGTTCTCCGGTTTCCTCCCACATTCCAAAAACATGTACAACAAGTTAATCGTTAAATCTAAATTTCAATACAGGTAATCTAATAATGCAGCATGTCTTTTAATAGCCTTCAATCTTAATCTTTAGCTATTATAAAAAGGGGGAGTTGTCGAGATCTACCTGAGCTCGAGGCTCCCCTCTCTACCTCCAAACGGGAGGGAGCCCAGGGCTCAAGAACCTTCGGGCTCAGGGCTCTCTCCCGGGACAGCATGCCAAACTTGCTTATAATCAATCATCAGCTAAGTGTGAACTCTTGAAATGACAATTAATGCATAGAATATAATTAGGAACTGAAGATACGCCACATAAGCACATGCAGTTACAATGTCTGTACTGAAGAGGGCGCCAGTACTCCCTTAAAAGAGGATAGTTGCCCCCCCTCCCAAAAAAACTATCATCGTTCAATCACCTAATTGAGGTTCTGTTGAACACAAAATAAGATATTTGGAAGAACGCTTGTTGCTGGCAACCATTGACTTCCACTGTAATTTTTTTCCCCACATGGAAGTAAAAGAGTTTCAGGAATCAGCATTCTTCGAAATATCTATGTCATATGCAGGAAAAACAAACTTGGGAACACTTTAGAACCATGGTCCATAGTGTATTTAGTAACATTATTAAGTATGAATAATCTTGGAAAGTATTTATTAATCATAGTTCAACATTTAATAATGCATTATTAAAATCAGAAGTTGTGCTTAGTTAATGCATCATAATTAACATGATTAACATGACACATAGTTAACATGAACTAAGCAAACACATCAACTAACATTAACTAATAGACCATTATTTTAAAGTGTTACCAAACACGGAAACAGGTTTAAAACCATTTGAGTAAGGAAAAATGATGAGGTGATTTTAATTTTTGAACTTCCCTTTGATTAGTTTTTATCATCAAATTCGCTAGATGATAGTACTGTAGCTGACGTTTTGATCTTGGGATGGAGCTTGGAAACATTCAGGTCATGTTGTGTTCAGGTCATTGTCATACTTATTGAGCTGAGTGCACAATAATTCTCTTTTTTGTGTTGTAAGTAATAGTGGGGAACTCCATTTTTGTTTTAGGCTTCTGTTTTTCAGGAAACCCATTTTGTAGTTATCCAAAATACATAGGTGTAAAAAAAAATCATGCTTTAGTATATTAAACACAAAATAAAAAGTCGAAATTATGAAATACTCAGTTGTACCTTCATTTCTGAATGAGCTGAATAATTATAAAACTAGTTAAAATCATAACTAACCTTTTATTTTATAGTTTCACCATTATCGTTAAAGGATTTGCACTATATATCAGACATTTTATGTCCTAGATGAACATTTAATAATTATTTTTAATTCAAATAAGTCATCATTTTGAATATTTTTTATTTTCCTCTATCTTGTGATTATAACTTAATATACATCATAATGAGTTTAAATTCAATAATTTTCTCTCAATCTTTTTATCTCATAAATTAGACTTTTGGTGTCATAAATTTTGATTTTAGTTAATTAGTAATATACAGACCCTTACAGATTTGATTTATATTAAGTCCCAGCAGGCACAGGACGTTACATTTCGTCAAATTGACGTTGTACCGCAATGTCATAGTGACATTGCCTTTTGTTTGGAAATGAAAATGATCAATTTAAATTGTGTGGACGTTACCACTGTGACATCTATCAGATGTTGGATTTTGGTTGCCATACCTGATGTCAGTGTCAGTGTTTGATGTCAATATGACGTTGGCTTAAGATGTTGACTTAACATTGGATTTTGGTCACTTTCCAACACAACCTAAAATTCACCAAATATCAACGTCTAATTATGTTACAGCTTGACGTTGTGTGGATGTTTCCACTATGACGTCTATGTATATACCAGGCGAATAAATGTCAGTGTTTGACATCAATAAGACGTTGGTTTAAGATGCTGGCTCGATTTGGACCTCAGACGTTGGACTTTGGTTGCCATACCTAACGAATAAATGTCAGTATATGACATCAATATAATGTTGGTTTAAGATTTTGGTTTGACATTAGATTGTCAATTTTCAACACAACCTAAAATCAACGTCATTATTGGACGTTAAAATATTGTTGTCCTTAGTCGAAGGCTAGACATTGAAATTTGTTCACCTGACGTCACAACCTAAATCTAACCTAATAATAACGTCTTAAGGCATTGTGTGCCTGCTGGAGTATATTAAGATGTTTATATTTCATTCTTTTACATCGCCATAATAATTAAAACCTTTTGTCATATTTTCAACTTTTCATTTCTATTTTGACGTGTTTCATCTCATGATTTTGGCTGTCATAATTTGACCTTTTATCTCATAGTTTTGACTTTATCCCATTATTATGACCTACTAAAGTATACATTTTCGGACACAAAGTGGGCTTCACAGAGTTAAAGGACGTCATACAATCCACAATACGTTTTCATAACAACTGTTCATAACAATTGGTAGCTTTTTGAGACCATTATATCCTTAAACGATGATGATACCATGATATAATTATGATATTCAAACTCCCAGGTACATTCACAGGAGCACTTGAACACATTATTATACTGCACTGAATTGAATTTACAAAATTGTTTTAAGGTAAGTGGTAGCAAACAATTAACATGGGCTAAATTTAAACAAACAAATTAAATTTAGTAATGTCTTAATTAAAATCTTAATTTGTTTATTTAAATTTGACCCATATAAATAGTTTGCAACCACTTACCTTAAAAAAATGCAGTAAATAATTTTGTTCAGTGTATTAAAACCTTTGATTTACCAGCTCAGATGTTTAACCCCAACCAACAAAACCTGTATCCACTGATAATATTAGCATGTACTGCATTCATGCTCTTCCACACGGAAATAAATATTTGTTCATTATCAAACGAGATGAGAAAAGTGTGAATATATTTGGATAAGCAGGACGACGTGGCACGTTTCAAATCATCATCTCTCTGGGTGACCGGATTGTACACACACTTGTACACACCAGCCAAACAAAACATGTGGATTGTGACTTAACCGAAATCAGTTTCACTAAAGAACTACATCAACTTGGCACAAAGCTACTCTACAATAAAAAACGTTTGCTTTTATACAAAAAAATTGATCCTAAAAATATACACGCATACAACATATTTACATACAGTATTGCTAAGCTAAGAAAACGCAATTTTCGTTCGTCTTTTCCCGCTTAAAGCATCACTCCTTTTGGTTTAAGAAAGCAATACGTGTGCAAAGGCAGTATATTCAGTGCTGCGGTTTGTCCAGAGCAACGTCGCTCGTTCCAAAACATGAAACTAAACCACACATAAAACACATTGTATTACAGTCTGTACAGGTTTTCAGTGATATTTCAGAGTTGTGGAGATCAGAGTGAGATTCATTGAATCACTCAAGCGTGTGTTTGCCCACGCGTTCACCGCTAATCCAGGGAACATTGTTATGGAACAGCGAACGAATTTCCTTCATCCGTCTTTCTTTGAGTCTTGAATACCAAATGAATATCTCTCTCCGTGAAGAGTCTCACAGTGCAAAGTCTTTGCTTCCTCTGAATCATAGTTAATCCATCCAAAAATCATTAACATGTTCACAAGAAGATACTTCATAACCCTAAACTCCACATTTCGGGGGGAAATTAGAGACTTTGTTATCCAGGATAAAGCCCTCCCAATTGTTTGGTCCCATTTTCTGGGCTCAAGTCATCAGCTTTTCATCATTGGTTCATCAGACAAACGAGGAGAAGCCGGTGACTGGAGTGCGCGTTCCTGCTGTGGGCTGCCCTGTTGGGGTATAAACACCTCCTACGCTGTGCTGGGTTACCACAGTCTGGTAATACCCCCCTTCTGCATCCGTCATGGCACATTCCTCATACCCGCCTCCAGTCTTCACGCCTTTGGGTTGTCGCTTCCAAGAGTTGTAATAGGTGGGGTCGCTCATATAGTGGTTTACGAATGAATGTTTGGGCTGCTCGTCTTCATAGTCGCTGTCGCTCACCTTTACATGAGGTGAAATGGGAACATTGACAGGTGAATGAGGCGAAGAGAAAAAGAGCAGACAGTAAAGTTGCAGTATAGAAGTGTGTATTGCATAGATGTACAAAGTAAGTTTTGGTTTAGCTTAGTGTTTCTCAAACATGATTCTGTAGGACCACCTGCTCTGCACATTTTCCATTGCTGCATTCCAATTTGCAGACTACACCCTAAAAGTATGTACTATTTGTAACAGAAGTGTGTAACAGAAGAGTATGCAAGCTTTGGGACATACTACTTCCTCGTCAACAGATCATTATGTTGCTAGTTACATCCCCATCTTGAAACATCATCCACATTTCTGTCATATAAATTACCTAAGTTTTTGGAAAAGCAGCAGCAGCAGGTTAATCTGTCATTCGCGAGTCTTTCATGCAGAGAAATCTCCACAGGTCTTTGGATAATTATACATTCAGAAGTTAATATCCAAACATATCTTAATATGAGTTTATATTGTTGTTGTAGATGAAATATAACACGGAAAACGTGATTAAAACATGTTCCAGTTGGCTAGATATTAATTAATAGTCCTTCAAACAACTTTACCGAAGCCTTTAAACTTGACTGTTGGTCTTGTGCATCCGCCATGTTTGTAGTTTATTTACACTTTTTACCCGACTTTGTAGTTCTAATCAAATTCTTGTCCAGTGTGCATTGTATTTTGGGCAATATTAGCCTTAGAGTATGGCCCCTTCTACACTTTTCCAAATTTTTACCGGAAATAGTAGACCATCCGGGAGCTTTTGGCATACTCTATTCAACATACTACAATTTGGGACATACTAATTCTATTGTCGAATACTATTTAGGACGAGTAGTATGTATATTGGAATGCAGAATAAGTCTCCTTAACCAAACACACCTGATTCAGATCATCAGCTTATCAGTAGAAACTGAAAGACCTGAAATGAGTGTGACAAAGGAGAAATCCAAAACATGCAGTGTTGGTGGTCCTGTAGGAACATGGTTGAGAAACACTGCTTTAACCGACTGATCAACCCTCATCTCACAGCAATCGGTAACTTTTTAATTTAGTGGCTAATTCGTATCAATTATTTAATTACAATCTAATTTGTACACTGTAGCAAAATTTGTGCATACACCAATGACAGGAGGATTTAGGGGTGGACTTTGAGGGCACGCCTCCTTTTAAAAATTGTACATTTTTATAAGAAAGAAATCGTATGAATTTATACTTTTCTGACAATATGCAAAATAGTTATTTTCCTTGTGAGGTCAGGTGGAACCGATATAATAATCAGGCTCTCATATACCCTAAGTAAGGGTACTTTTGTATTTCAGTTAGTAGTGAAAGAAAATGAAAGGAGTGATAGCAAAATTGGTAGTGTTAGCAAACATACCAACAATCGCACCATTTTATTGAATATGTCAATATGAGCTGCACATCTCCTCTCAATGAACAAATAACTAAAATAACAGAATTTTCAAAAATGTTTATTATTGCCTATTATTAATTCATTTAGCATTGATTTTTCCAATCTGACATTCATTCATTTTTCTTTATCTCAGTCCCTTATTTATTAGGGGTCGCCACAGCAGAATGAACCGCCAACTATTCTAGCATATGTTTTTTTATGCAGCTTTATTCAATTCACCTATAGCGCATGTCTTTGGACTGTGGGGGAAACAGGAGTACCCGGAGAAAACCCATGCCAACACGGGGAGAACAACTATATATATATATATATATATATATATATATATATATATATATATATATATATATATATATATATATATATATATTATGAAAATTACTTTTTATAAGAACACAGATGTCTAAGTTAATTACTCTTTTTATTCAATTTGTCTCTAAAAATCAAGCATTTAGTTTGATTGTACACCAAAAGATTTTAACCGCATTTGTTTAACCCCATATTTGAATTTGTTTTATCTATTTGGTAGAATAAAAGTATAAAACATATCTTAATATTATAAAAAAACATGAAAAATAAATACAAAAATCATAAATATGAAAAATACTTTAAAAGTTAAATAAACAGCAAGAAGGTCGCTGGTTCGTGCCTCGGCTGGGTCAGTTGACATTCCTGTGTGGAAGGGCAACCCCTGGGTGAAACATATGCTAGATAAGTTGGTGGTTCATTAACCTGTGGTGACCCCAGATTAATAAAGGGACTAAGCCGAAAAGAAAACGAATGAATGAAATTAAACAAATACATAGATAAACATATAAATAAATACATCTATAAACATATTATACATTTATAAAAACATACACATTTAATTGATGTTTATTAAAGTAAATATCAAGACGCAGGTTGACTTTCTTTGCGTGTGTGTTTGTGAAGTCATGCGTTACTGGTGTAGAGTGTTTACCTCAGACTCAGACAGCTCAGTGGGTTTCTCTGTGAGTGTTGTGCTCTCTGTTAAAACTGCCCCATTGTAGTTGTTGCAGATATCTTCATCAGAGTAGTGCAGCCCACCCGGACTGGGCCGTGGAGGAGACCTGTGGACCAAACAACAACATTAACATTCCATTATACAAACTGCATACACATTTCCTATAAAGACATTTTTGTTTGAGATTTACATGAAGGAAAAAAATCTGGTGATGAATATAAATTAAATAGTATATCATAACATAACATAATATCATAACATAATCATGAAATGTATATTTTGATGTTTCATTGCATTCACACATATACAAAAAAATAAAATGAAATAATAAAAATAAATAAATAAATCAGGACTAAGAAGCATTTGAATCAGTGTTTTCTATTATAGTGACTCATAACTCTCTTTGGAGTAGACTTTGAGCTTCATAGTGAACTTTGCAGATCTTTTTTTAACACTCAAACAGTAACACTACACACTTAAGGAAGTAGAAAGTGTAAAGAGCATCAAAACGCTTTAACCGCAGTTCAATGAAGCCTTACCTTGTTCCATTCTTCTTGAGGAAAGAGCTCTTCACGTTCAGATGTCTGCTGTTCAGCTCGAGGGCCGTGAAGCCGCCATTGTCAAGGGTCACAGATTCTTCGACAGTACTGATGTGCTTCCCTGTGAGAAAAAAAAATACATCTGAGTGATACCAACAAAGACAAGCCTCGTCGACTGATACTCTATCAAGTCAAGTTGAGCTTTATTGTCATTCTGCTACATGTGTAGACATACAGTGGAATGAAACTTAAGAGCTATTTTAAACCTATAGATAACTAACCATACCCGCTAACCTGACTTCAAGAAGGACTTGCTCCTGGATTAACATCTTTGTTGATCCTGGAACAACATTTCAATCAGCCAATCAGAATTAAAGGATAGGTTTACTCTTTATGTTAAGTTTATCTTACGGTTAGGGTTATGTACTTCTACATGATTGTTATCCATCTGTTATTTCTCTCTGATTTTGGGAATAATTTACAGTTATAGTTGGGTTTAGGTGTAGGGAATAGGTATGGATTACTTTTTTGAGCAGAAATGTTGTTCCAGGATCAACATAGATGTTAATCCAGGATCGCATCGTAAACATTTTTAAAACAGTCAATGTATCCAGAATTAGTACTTTGAAATATTAGATAATGTATTCTTCACATAATAAAACCAAAAAAAAAAAAAAAAATCACAGTGGGAGATGCTTGACAAATGTATCCCATAATCCTTCATCTGGAAAAATGTGGGATTGGGGCGAGTGATTGGTCCCAGCAGAGGAAAGGAACGATGGAAGAGGAGAATATGAAGGTTAATTGTGAAGTAATGTCTTAAAAGTGATAATGAAATGCCAAGGCTGGATCTGAATCAGTTTACCGTACAAGAATTGTTTTTTTTTATCGTAATTATATAGAAACATTTTAGCATTACAAAAAAAAAAATATTCTAATTCATACTTATTTAGCACAACTGCAGAGTGAGAATTGTCAGCGAACAAAACACTTTCATTGCAATAAAATTATTTTATGTATTAGCATTATTAGGGTGGCATGGTGGCACAGTGTGTAGCGATGTCACCTCACAGCAAGAAGGTTGCTGGTTCGAGTCCCAGCTGGGTCAGTTTACATTTCTATGTGGAGTTTGCATGTTCTCCTCGTGTTGGCGTGGGTTTCCTCCGGATGCACCGGTTTCCCTCACAAGTCCAAACACATGCACTATGGGTGAATTGGGTTAAATAGTTAAATTGTTATGTAATTAATAGTTAAATTAGTTAACAAGTTAAGTTGTCCGTAGTGTATGTGTGTATGTCCTGGTCCTCCAGGTTGGGGGTAGAGCACTGGGCTAACGACCCACCTTCTAAAAATGAGATGTGAAGAAACACTAACATGGTGCGGCTGAATATCAACTTTGATATAAACGGCCCTGGGATTACTCCATATTCAGTATCCACTTCTGATGTCACGCAAAGAGGCTTCCAGGTCCAAGCGCTCTATTCAACTGTATGGGGAGACTCATGAAATGGTAATTATAAACGTTTACAAAGCGATTTAATACTTTTGAAAATCACGATAGCAATATATATATGTCCATGCCTAATATCCGATGGCCAGAAAGTGATTCATTGTTTAATAAATTGTTAAAATGTTGGTATTTGTGATGCAGCAAGCCCAGAGATTGTTGTGTATACTATGACTTTAAATAAAATTAACTTTAATGTATGATATGAATTAAAAGGAAATCATCAGCAAATCATAAACAAAAAATTTCTCAACTCAAATGAGTGGTGGCTTGGACCCGGAAACAGTATTACATACGTCACCAACACGTCATCACTTAACAAGCGGATTCATTTATTAATCAGGGGTCGCCACAAACTTATCAAGCATATGTTTTACTCAGCGGATGCTCTTACAGCTGCAACCCATCACTGAGAAACACCCATACACACTCATTCACACACATACACATCGGACCATTTAGCCTACCCAATTCATCTACTGCATGTCTTTGGACTTGTGGGGGAAACCGGAGCACCCGGAAGAAACCCACGCGAACACAGGGAGAACGTGCAAACTCCACACAGAAATGCCCACTGACCGAGCTGAGACTCGAATCTGTGACCTTCTTGCTTTGAGACGATCTTGCTACCCACTGCGCCACCGTGACGCCCGGTAAGTAAGTATTAGCATTATTATTTTTTGTTTATAATACTCATAAGAATAATGTGAAAATCCTACCTGTCCCACAGCTCCTGTACTTCTTGTTCTGTCCGAGCAGGAGCAAACCAAACACAACCATCAAAATGAGAATCAGACTGATGAGGGCCATGACGATCAGGAACCACCACTCCTCATAGAAAGGTGTTTCAGACAGAGCTACAACAGACAGCACAATGCAAATAACTGTTATTTTATTGTTCACATTTTATTTATTAGAAGAAGAAAAGGCCTAAAAAATTAAGAGTTGGTACTATTAATTATAAGAGTGTCAGAAACCATGAGATTATAGTATGATTATTAAAATACAAAGACTTTTAAAAAATATTAATATTTATATTACTAAAACAATCTGATGAGCTGCATGCAAAATTGTAACACCTTGCAAAAATTTCCCCATGTTTGTAATTATAAATGCTTTATATTTTAGTGAAAAAAATGCACACACAAAAAATGTATATATATATAAATAAATTGTATAATAATTTATATAATTGTGTAATAAAAATAAGTAATTTATTATTATTATTAATATATAAGTAGTAGTAATATTGGTAACAGTAATGGTGTTAATTTAACAGAATCATTGTATATTTAGTGATTTTTTACTGTATTAGTTTCATTTTTATAATCAAATGAACATGTTTTTTAATTAATAGATGTGCTAAACATATTTTTTTTTTGTCTTGTTGTTGTATTCGTATATTACACAATTAGTGGCGCCCCCAGAACATTTTCTTAGGGGTGGCCAGATGAGGCCACACTAAATCTTAGGGTGGCACACAAAAAAAATAATGAATTCAGTGTAATGTTATATTTTTATTGCTGGTAAATAAAATTATGTGGTTTTAATTCATTTAATTAATTACTCTTAAAATATTGCTATTAATTCCTTGAAATAATTCAGCAAGTACACGTGCAAACCAAATAAAAATCTATATTTAGTTTAAAAACAATTTTCATGTCAGTTATTTTTCACATTTCACTTTTATTGTACAGCATACAGTAGATGCAACATCTAAAATGAATGAATATTAATAAATTGATGAATTAAACAGACAAATAAACAAACTGAACAAAAGGCACTACCCCCCCACACACACTATACAGACTTCAATAATATAATTTATCCATATTCCTTTTTGAATCACAATATTATTCATACAGCTTCTTCTAATAATGTACCTTTTTGCAAAATACACCCACAGAATCATTGAGATTATAAAAGAATTAATAAATTTTTTTTTACTTAAAAAAATATATATATTTCTTAATAAAAAGTGTACAATTTTGTGAACCCAAAGTTGTCTCTTTAAAAAGATTTCTATTTCAATAAATGCTGTTTTTAGAAACATTATGCATCAATTACAAAAAGCACTGTTTTCAGCACTGATCATACGAATAAAAGTTCCTTAAGTATCAAATTGGTGCATTCAAATTATTTTTGAAGGATCTTGTGATGCTAAAGACTTGAAAAAATGTGCATTGCATTTTTAAAATCTGTAAAACAGAACACAATAATTTTAAATAATCAAATATTGCTTAGTTAGTATACAACTGTGAAGCCTTGTTTCTTTTATTACAGAAGAGTGACAGTTCCGCCTTTAGACACAAGATGGCAGTAGAGGCCGCGGATTGAGTTTATAGCGCAGACTCTCACACTGAAACAAAACACCTCTCACATACAACACAATGTAATACTAAAGTCTATACTCTAGCCTTAACTGCAAACATGTGTTAATATAAATATAAATATATGTAAAACTAACTCTGAAATAGCCTGTAATCAACACTATTCAGCATAAGCACCCATATTAGGTTTGAAGTAAACAAAAACAAAGCTGTGGGGCAAATGCACATTCTGTTTATAGGGCTTTCGTACGCATCATTTGTTGAATACACTGCAATCTAATGATGAAGATTACCAGACATCGCAGTTGAAGGTGGACTGGGATCGCCGTAGCCGAAGCGATTGACGGAGATGACGCGGAATTCATAGGCCACACCAGAACGCAGGCGATCCAGACTGATGGTGTATGAGAGACTGCCAGCTGGGAGATGCTTGACAAATGTATCCCATAATCCTTCATCTGGAAAAATGTGGGATTGGGGCGAGTGATTGGTCCCAGCAGAGGCGAGGAACGATGGAAGAGGAGAATATGAAGGTTAATTGTGAAGTAATGTCTTAGAAGTGATAATGAAAAGTCAAGGCTGGATCTGAAGATGATGGGTACCTGATGGACGAGCCTCAATGACATATCCTGTGACAGGCCCCGCCCCTTCTGAGCCTTTCGTCCAATGGAGTGTCAGAGCTGATGCGGACTTCGTGACTGAGGTTTGCAGAGGTGAACCGGGGGAGCCTGGGAAATATCAGACACAGTTTGACATTAGACTGAATTGTGCAATTAAACAAAATAATGCTTTTTCTCTTTTAGTACATTAATAACCAATCACCAGCCAAAACAGCCACATCACCATGATATCACTGTACGTTTGCTTTTTGATATGGTTCTATGGACATTTAACATAGTAAAACCATTTTCTGGAGAATTAAATATATAATTCTATGACAGTTCGGTTTGGTTCTTGAATCTGGCTGATAGCAGTGCGATATTCTGCTAATAATAGCACTAGTCCAGCATCTTCACCCTTCACCCTTGGGTATTACTCCACCCCAGACAACAACAAGCAGAGGACACTCTACAGTTTGACAAATATTGCAGGTGTTGGACAACATAATCTACTTTTGAGGCTTTTTTAGTTGAGAATGTATTTGTTTTGATTGCAATTATGCAGTTTATTTATTAGGATAGTGCCTATTTTAAATATTTATAATTTCTATAATTTCTGAGAAACAATGCGTTGGCAGCCATTAGCCTGTCATTGAGCTGAGCAATAACAGTTGACGTTGTTCATCCACAAGATGGTGACAGAGAGTACAAAATAAGCCCTTACGCCCCATTCACACGGGGCTTCAATGCTTCCCATTCACTTTGACACACTTTCAGACGTTGCAGAATTGCATTGTGGATCCGTCGGCGCCGCTTCAGAGGTGTTGCTGGCTGCAGAAGTTGGGACTAGCTCAACTTTTCAATGGCCGACGGAAGCGTCAGCCAATCAGATCGCTGTATGCAAATACACCAGCTAGACAGTGGCCTATTGTTGACTGAATTTCATTGGCTGACACTTCTATGACGACCACTTCAGCCCCAACTTCAGACACGCCTTCAGTCAAGCGTTGACGCTGAAGCACCGAGTGAATGGGGCTTTAGAGGGAGCAGGGTGTGTCTGCGGACTGCAAGACAGAGGCGTAACAAGAAGGTGCTTTAAAGGCGTAACTTGCAGTACGTTAGAGGCATAACTTGAAGTTATGGAGCCATGTTAAAACTATGTTGTCGGCAAGATGGCGCTGTACATCAATTATTATACTACACCTTTCCTAAACCTAAACCCAACCATCATAGTTATTATTGTCTACACCTACCACAACCCTAAACCCAACCACAGTAATTAACGTCTACAGCTTCCCTAAATCTAAACCCACCCATCACTGTAATTAATGTCTACACCTTCCCTAAACCAAAACCCAACCATCACAGCACTTAACGTCTACTTTTTCCCTAAACCTACACCCAACCATCACAGTTATTAATGTCTACATCTTTCCAAAACCAAAACCCAACCATCAGAGTAATTAACGTCTACACCTTCCCCAAACCTAAATTCAACCATCATAATTATTAACAGCTACACCTACACTACACCTAAACACAACCATCATAGTTGTTAATGTGCAGTCGTGGAGGCTTTTATACTTGACACGCTCGCCGTTAGATTGTTATTTGCAATCACAGGGGGCAATGCTGAGTAGGCTAACTGTCATGACAAAACAGATGAAGTTGTCAGCAGAGTTGCATGAGTTGCTAAATGAATGCATATAACATATCAAATGACTTGGTTGTGGATAAATTTAGAAAAAAAGTCATGAAAACATTTGATGAAAATGTTCTCTGGTAAGTATTTCCAACATCTTGCCAAGAACATCTTGTTGGTTCAATGGGATCTCGATAATCTTGCATTCCGCAGACAGATACACTTGCTTAGAGGTGAAAAACAGCATAACTTCAATCTACAGCTGATCAAATCATTATTAAACAGGTACATGACATTCTAAATCAATCTCTCTCTTTCTCTTATATGTTGTAGTGCTGTATTTATATCATATAACTGTAGTGTATTGAGTGTGAAATGGGACTCAGATATCAGGAATGTATGTATTTTGTGTTGACCACTCTTTATATAACCCTGATTTACTTTTTGCATGGCCATCTGTTTGTTTTAAACGCGTCTCCTGTTTTAGTTTACTGCAGACTAGTTCAGTAAAAAGAATGAAAGAAGAAATGCATGCATGTATTTAGTGTTTTCCTGATCACGAACACAACAGTAATGTGGTAGATTTGCGCTGCTTTGTTTTTTTGGGGGGTTAATTACATGTGATCTCCTGATTGCAACAGAGAAATACTGGGAAATCTCTGTGAGATGTGACTGTATATCGTCACTGGTCACACGCCTCCCTTCAGTGCTGATATACAGCCATATCGCACTGCTACGAGTATATATATATATATATATATATATATATATATATATAGTGCCTTAGTGCCCCCACCAGTGCACCACTGCTACGAGTTTGATATTGTGTTTATACAACAGTTTGATGGCATAATTGTGTATATAAATACAAAATCAAACATGGAGAGTCTCAAAAACCCTTTTGTATAAGGAACTACTTTCTTCCACGTTGGATTCAAATCATAAGCTGACAGGTAAACACCTGAGCAAGCATCTTTTATACTTTAGATCTGTAGTGTCTGCTTTTTGCTGGTTTTATGTGGGCGGAGTAATACACAAACGGTAAAGAGGCTGTACGGGTGCTGATATTACTTAAATATATCACGGCTATCAGCCAACCAGATTCAAGAACCAGACAGAACTGTTGTATAAATATATATATCTATAAAGGGACAAAGCCGAAAAGAAAATGAATGAATGAATGAATGAATGAATGAATGAATGAATGAATGAATGAATGAATGAATGAATAAATGAAATGACATTTTAAAGGTTTAAAGTCGTTGGCTTTTCTGTCTGGCCTTTGTTGTTCGTTCGTTCATTTGTTCGTCCGTCCGTCCGTCCGTCCGTCCCTCTTTCCCTCCCTCCCTCCCTCTCTTCCTTCTTTCCTTCCTTCCTACCTTAATTCATTCATTCATTCATTCAATTCAATATCCCTTCATCAATGTGTTGTAAAACATTAATAGTAGAAAACTAACTGACCATTACTTACAAATTTACTTTTGAACATTTATCTGAAGCATACACTGACTCCAGTGGGTTCACATTTTAGAATGTTAGTGTACCTTGGAGTACCACATTAACATTATAGTATATGAATTAGTCATTCATTGCAATGGGACATATGTGTGTGCACCACAATTTTTGGATGCCAATTACACAAGAGCTCACAGAGAGTCTATTGCTCTTTAATGAATCATCCGCAGAACATTCTGGACTTCAGTTTGCTCTGCTGTCTGTGTGAGACCCACAATCCCACCGCAATGAAGCCCATGTGTCTGGAGGATGTACAATTGCTCAAAGGCTACATAAAATCACATTCCCATTACAGTGCACTAATCAAACCGTGAAGTTCATGCAGCCTTATTTTAATTTCCATCTCCAACCGATTCTAACAATTAAAGCCCATCTTCCTGCTGGCTTCCAGGTTTTTAAAAAGTGTTTTTCAGAAAAGCACTAGTTAAATGCAGTCATTTCATATTCAACAATCAATTTAATCCAAAGAAAGCCTCCGGCATTTGCGTCTGTAACTGCAGGGGGTGTTTCTCTCTAGCGCAATTATTGTGGGATTTATTATGGAAGCATTATTATGCCTTATTATTCATATTTACTCATACCTTCCACTGGTCCTGCGGTGATATTGGCTTCCAGCTCGGGTCCATAACTAATAGTCCTGGCCTGAACCTTAAAGCGATAGACGACACCCCTCATCAGGTCTCGAACCTTCAGCCAGCGTTGCCAGTTCCCCTTGATGTCCACCGTGACTGTCTTACTGACTCCTGTCAAGTAAAGCCTATTCATTAATATTGCATGATACACTGTCTGGCCAAAGTCATATTTTGTTGGACCACCTTTAACAAGCATTCATCATGGCAACCTTATGCAATGTCTCAAATCTTTTTGTGAAAGTCATCAAGAGTTCAAAAGACATTCAAATGTAATACTTGTTGTATTCTGTTAACTAAGTATGACATTTCTTTTAAAATTGAAACAAACATGCTGTCATTTAAAGCATTCACTTGCTTAAAATAACTAAATAGACTTTATTTTGATAAATAGTCCCTATTGCACATTTTGTTGACTAAAAGTTGTATTGCAACTACATGCCAATTAATTCTCATTTTAGTATTACTTTGAGAACTGTCTGTTTAATATTGAGGATCACACTTTATTTTAATGGTCCGTTTGTTGAATTTAAGTTGCATTGCATCTACATACCAACTAATTCTCATTAGATTATAAGTAGACTGTTAGGTTGTGGTTAGGGTTAGGGTTAGTGTAAGTTGACATGTACTTTGTTTCATGTAAAGTTTCTTATAGTCAGTTAAATGTCTGTTGAAGGAGCAGTATCTAGACTAATACTCGAATGGACCATCAAAATAAAGTGTTACCATATTGAGTACTGTATATTTCTCAATTTAAGTACTGTCTGCTTAATATATGTTGCTACTGCTCCTTCAACAGACGTTTAACTGACTATAAGAAACTTTGCAAGTACATGACAACTTACACTAACCCCAACCCTTACCCCAACCAGTCTACTTTTAATCTAATGAGAATTAGTTAACATGTAGATGCAATGTAACTTAAAGTCAACAAAATGCACAGAAGGGACCATCAAAATAAAGTGATAACAAAACTAGTATTCATCTTAGACAACATAGTACCAATGCCTCAACTTCAAAACTTAAGGAATGCAATATTTGGTGGATTATTTTCAATTAATTCAAATTATTATTTTCAATCACAACTAATTAAATAAGTCACTTGTTATTCTTACAAAAATACACAAGCGCACTTTTAAAATTTGTTTTAAGTAAATTGTAACATTTTGCTCTTTATTATATATATATAATAAACCTAATACATATTTTTATTAATATTTTCTATAGCTTTACCTTATTTGTTGTATTTGTCTTTCATAATAAGTCAGTTCACTAGACCTGTCTAAAAAAAAAAAAAAGAAAACCACCCTAGCATTAAATGGGACCTTTTAAAAGACCCCTTAGTTTTTCATTATTTTATTTTTGTGATTAATGCGATAAAAACGTGAGATTTTGTGGTGATAATTCCCAGAAATTCTTTACCATATTAAGAGCCTACTGTGTTAGATGTGCAATCTTCATGACACAAATCATAAAAAATTAAAATAAAGCTTCTCTTTTTAGTCTCTTGTCAAGCAAAGATGTTAATCGGTGGGGATAAAGGTTGTATAACGTTTATTTTTACCCACAATCTTACTTTCTCTTTCTTATTTGACTCCCCGGAGCATGAAACATCATGTACCTTACTCAGGACATGCTTTAGGGCATTAGGGAAGTGTTTTTTCTTGTCAACGGCGGAGAAAGAGTTAAACGAAATCATTTATCGATTTGACGCACATCATAATACCAGCCACACACACACAGCAAAAATAATGTCCTTCAATTCAGTCACGTCCAGCAGCCATCATCCTTGAACCAATCTCCATCATTGTAAGCTGCTTGCTTTTCTGTCTGTTCTATTGCTTTTGTCATTCCACTGTTTTTGCGATTATTTTGCGATTAAACTAAGAATTTTGTAGGACTACAAACAATTAAAACTTTTATGTTGATTTTGCGTCTGTTTAAATATATAAAATAAGTCTCTGATGTCACCTAGAGTGTATATGTGAAGTTTCAGCGCAAAACACCCCACAAATAATGTTTTATAATGCTTTAAAACTGTTCCTTTTAGGCTTTGATCTTAATTGTCATTTTGGTGACGGTCACTTTAAATTTAAATGTGATTGTGCCCTTTTCAAAAGAGGGCGGAGCTACAAATGTCTGTATCAGCATGGTGGCAGATTTAAAAACAAGACTAACGGCCATGGACGAGGTTTTCCCCCCTTCTGATGACGTATAAAAGGAGAAAGAAAAAATAATACAATTAATTACCATTAGAAGCTGGTTATATTCACAGACTGTTGCCACAAAACTGTGTTTAAACCCCTTATAAAAGTGATTATTCCATAATAGCTCCCCATTAAAAGAACAGTTACCAAACACACTGTATAACATGCCAGAAACATCTCAATCACTTCAACAAAGACCCAAACAAAGTATTTGCTTGGAAATCCATTTAGTTTGTACTTAAAACTAAAAATGTAATTGATTATAAAGTGAATAATGATTACATAGAGTGGCAATAGTGGTGCTTTCTGCATTTGCTCACCATGTACAGGAGCGGTGGGCTCATACATCACTCTGTATCCCTCCAACACTCCATTGGGCTGGAGAGGAGCCCCCCACGACACATTCAGAGAGCTTCCTGTCACTTCCGAAAACACCACACGGCTGGGGGATCCAGGAGCTGAAAAAACAGAGAAGAAACAGAGAGACCTTAAAAACAGTCTTATTAAATAAACTGATTTGCTTGAAGAAAATTGGTACAAAAAACAAAAATAGCCTTGCAATCAAAAGTTGAGTGTCTGTAAGAAGTTATTACTTTTATTCAACAGATACAGCAGATTGATAAAAATATGTTATGTGTATGTGTGTAAATGTTTACACACACATGCACACAAACAAACACGCATTTATTTTACAAAAGATTTCTGTTTCAAATTAATGTAATTACTTTTTTAATTTTTTATTAATTAAAGATTCCTGAAACTATGTCATAATACTCATAAAAATATTAAGCTGCACAACTGAAATTATGAACTGAACTGTTCCAATGATATTACGAAAGGGTCCCAAATACACAAACTGGCCACTTTATTAGGTACACCTGTCCAACTGCTCGTTAACACAAATTTCTAATCAGCCAATCATATGGCAGCAACTCAATGCATTTAGGCATGTTTACATGGTCAAGAGGATCTGCTACAGTTCAAACCAAGCATCAGAATGGGGAAGAAAGGTGACTGAAGTGACTTTGAACGTGGCATGATTGCTGGTGCCAGACGGGCTGGTCTGAGTATTTCAGAAACTGTTGATCTACTGGGATATTCACGTACAAAAATCTCCTGGGTTTACAAAAATTGGTCCGAAAAAAGAGAAAATATCCAGTAAGCAGCAGTTCTGTAGGCGCAAATGCCATGTTAATGTCAGGGGTCAGAGGACAATGGCCAGACTGGTTCAAGCTGATAGAAAGGCAACAGTAACTCAAATAACCACTCGTTACAACTGACATCTAAAGAAATGCATTCTCTGAATGCACAACAGGTCCAACCTTGAGGTGGATGGGCTACAGCAACAGAAGACCACACCGGGTGCCACTCCTGTCTGCTAAGAACAGGAAACTGAGGCTACAATTTGCACAGGATCACCAAAATTGGACAATAGAAGATTGGAAAAATGTTGCCTGGTCTGATGAAGCTTGATATCTGCTGTGGCATTCGGATGGTAGGGTCAGAATCTGTATGGTATGGATCAAAAACTATAAAATTAATAATAATAATAATAATAATATAATAATCATTTTTTCAGTACCTTGTTGAAACTATGCCACGAAGGATTAAGGCAGTTCTAAAGGCAAAAGGAAGTCCAACCAGGCACTAGTAAGTATACCTAATAAAGTGGCCGGTTAGTGTATTTTTAGCAGTTATTTTGCAAGATACTGGAGTTCAGTTTAAATTGTAATTTAAGGGCGAAACTAGGCAAGTCATTGGACAACATTTGTAAATTAAGTCGCCAATCGAAAAAAAGGGGCTAAAAAAAAACTAAATTAAAAATGCTTTTGTTCCAGCTAAACTAAAAAAACAAGACTTCTCCAGAAGACAAAAATACCATAGGAAATACTATTAAAATGTCCTTGTTCTGTTAAAATTCACTTGTAAAATATTTGAAAAAAATAAAAAATAAATAAAACTGACAGGAGCTCTAATAATTGTGACTTCATCTGTATATATCTTAACTCAACACAAGCTAACTGAGGAGTATTGAATTGGAGTACTGTATGCTGCTCATTTGTATAACAGCAAAGTTGAATCCAACTTTACCAAATCTTGTTTAAAGGCTCTAACTGAGCCAACAGCAACAATCTCCACATGTAGTTTCTGAATGGAAACAGTAATGCCAGAAGACTGACGCGCTCTGAATGTTTTGGACGTCTTGGTTGCTTGTTTGGCACGCAGGCGTCCGGATGAGCATAACAGGATCTCAGCGGGACTCACCAGCCTGCAGGGTTCGTCCTTTACGGGCGGTGCTGAGTGGCCCGTCTCCTGCCGCGTTAAACGCAGAGAGCTGCACCAGGTAGCTAGTGTAGGATGTCAGGTTCTTCAGGTGCACGCATGTTTCTGGAACAAACAGAACCAGCTCTTTTTCCGTCTCATTCTGCCGGTCCTTTTCCCAGTAATGGATCTGCAGGAAGAAGTGAATGACCAGTTCATAAACAAAAGGAACAAATGGTTTAAAAAAGATTTAAGACCCAATATTTCAGTAGACTAAAGGACTTTTTAAGGCCTAAAATTTAGCTTTTGAGATTTAAAACATTTTAAGACTTTTTAAGACCCAGCGGACACCCTGATTATACACATGCCAGTTTATATTCTTATAATAAAGACATGTATATCTCAACATATAACATATGTGGTCTATTTTCTTATAATAAAGATGTGTTTATCATCAAATGTGGTCTATTTTCTTATAATAAAGATGTTTTTATCAGACATGTGCTATATTTTGGATCCTTGACAGCTGCGTTTTTCATTCATTGAGCAACTAAATACATGCTTAATCTCCTTTTGCATACTATCATAAAAAGGAAAGCCATATGGATATAAAATAACACTAGGGTGACTAAATGATGACAAAATGATCACTTTTGGATAAACTAATTCTTTAAATACACAAACACTCGCACCGAAACGTGATTTAAATAAAATATGAATATCTGCGAGTTGATACTTTGTGTGTTTGTGGACAGAACAGAAGGATTCATAACCAGTTCCTGTAGAAATGTCTGCGAGAGACAGATGTACAGATGGCATAAATAGGAAAACAACGGTGAAAGCTAATGCGGTGAAATCAACAGATGACAGCGAGATAAGAGAAGACAGACTGCTGATGAGAGACAGTTTATTTATGCCTGTAAACAGATGGACTGCCTGACTGCTTTTGGAAATACTTTTCTGAAAAGTCTGGCCTTACAAGCCACTAAACAATTGTGCATTCCATGTTCATGCATTGGAGTAATCGACCCACGGTGGCGAATGCGACACACACACTATGTGCATGTGAATTAGGGGTGATTTCCAGGGGTGTAAATAAGCATTTGACAATTAGAAACATTCAATAAACAATTATGGTTGATTATACACAATGATGGGCGTCACGGTGCATCCGCTGCGTAAAACATATGCTGGATGAGTTGGCGCAGCCTGATCTCACGAGAAAACGTAAGTATTTTACGTTTTGCCAGTTTAGTGGCTAATTCGTACGAATTCGTACAATTTCAGTCGTACGAAATGATACGATTTTAAAAAGGAGGCGTGGCACCTAACCCCACCCCTAACCCCAACCGTCATTGGGGGATAAGCAAATCGTACTAAATTGTACGAATTAGATCGTACGAATTAATATGAATTAGCCACTAAATGAAAAAGTTACGAATTGCCGTTCGATTGTGTTGGTTGGCGGGTAATTCCGCTGTGGCGACCCCAGATTAATAAAGGGATTAAGCTGACAAGAAAATGAATATATATACACAATGATTTATTCAAGCTCACACAGGATGCATGTTTGATTTTAGTGAGACATTTAACTTTAATTCCATTACATTTAATTCCACAATATAGTATATTATTATATATTATTATAATCATATAATAATAAATAAACATTTAACGCATATAAAAAATTATTAACTGAAATTAAAAAAATCCTCTGTGTCTCATGCATAGTACAGAATGCCTTCAGCTTGCCAAATACCGCTTGCAGAAACGCGTAGGTTTCTAGAGATTTAGCCATGTGAATAAAGGCTTTTTAATTTTTTCACTTTATTCGAGTGCCTTGGACTGATTCTTGTTGCTGTTTTGATGAATCCCTTACCCAAAGAGCACCGACCATACATCTGAGCTTACCCCAGAGCGCTTTTTGTTTGTTTTTTCTGGAACATAAATCTTTAATTGCAAGCAGTATGAGTTTCAACAAGGATGCAAAAGAGATTGTAACTGTCCTCAGCAAGACCATAGTAAAAGGGGTAGCACACTATATGCGCCGCGGCACGCAGCGCCATGCAACATAGGTTTCTATCATGGTACGCACACCGATGCCACAAGTGTGCTGCGCATAGAGTGTGCGAACCCCTTAAGGATGGAGTCTGCTTTCGCTTTGTGGATCAGTGGTTGCAGGAAAAAGAACATTACGCTGGATGCCAACATTATCTGCACAAAAGCAAAAAAGGTTTATGAACCTTTTGTTGACAGCAATGAATCCCTGACAACAGCTTTTGATCTTTGGTTTCATTCTAAAACACTGGACTTATTTTTCAACGATAGTTTGAACTTTGAAAGTGTTTATACAAGAGAGAAAAGTGTGGAAATGGTAATGCCTGTCTGAGAAATGTGTATAAAGTTTTACAGCCTTAAAACATCTATAATAATTGTAAAAAATAAAGCTGTCAATACTTCATGGATATTTCACTTAAAATGATAAATGAGGGACCACAGTATATATATTTTTTTGTAAAAACTGATGAAATACAAATTTATACCTTACATGTGCAAATCTGATTTAAAAATAAATGTGTTTATAATATATATATATATATATATATATATATATATATATATATATATATATATATATATATATATATATATATATATATATATATATATATATGTTTTATTTTGGCAAGAATAAAAGCAGTTTTTAATTTTTTAAAAAACGTTAGTAGGTCAAAATTATTAGCTCCTTTAATCTATATTTTAATATATTTAACTGTAAATTAATATGTAATTGCAATAAATGTATTTATTATTTGTTTAATTATAATGTTACATTTAAATTGATTCAATTAATATTTTCATATTTTACATTTTATTATTTTTCTATAATTGAATTATATTCAATAATATAATTAAATATTTAAACAACTGAAGTATATGGGTGTTACCAATCAAATAAAAACATTACTAATAGTTTAATGATTACTGTATTTCCCCACTTGAATAATTACACAATGAATTGTAATTGTTGTGCTTTAAGTTTAAACAATTTGTAATTTAAATATGCAAACAAATATGCAAAAATCCTGCAAACAGACAGAAAAAAATTGTTTTGAAAAAAATAAAATAAAATGCTATATTTCATTATATATATATATATATATATATATATATATATATATATATATATATATATATATATATATATATATATATATATATACACAGGCAGAACATTTAGTTTAGTGGTAAAAATTAAATGTATTTGGGATGTTTTTTTTTTTTACATTAGACTGAAAATAAATGTTCATAAGGATAATAATTTGTCTAAAATCTATTCTCCTCACCTTGTATCCCTGAATATTTCCATTTTGCGTCTCCACAGGTGGAGGCTGCCACTCCACATCCAGCTGATTGGAGGACACTGACTTCACCTGAATGTTCTGAGGAGCCACTGACGGAGCTGTGAACACAAACACACATAACACCAGAATTTTAAAGCAAGTCAAACATGCCTGTGTCAACAGGGGATAGAATAAGTCATAACAAAACCATCACAGTGGGAAAACCATTTATTTTATAGACTATCTGCCTCATATAAAGGCCAAATGCCAGATGACATTTCTCTATGCCATAATGAACAGGGACTAAACTGAAAGGAAACTTTAGTGATTTATTGGCGCACTGAGATGCACCAAATGTAATGTCTCTGTAAAAAGACCAGCTGTCGAACTTCAGCTTTATATTCAAGAAAAAAACATGTCTTTGGCACAATATATATTTTTCTACTGAAATAAATATGTAATTGCAGTAAATGTAACTATTATTTGTTTTTTTGCAATGGTTAATTTAAATTAATTAATATCTTATAGATTATTATAGATTTAATAAAAAATAATTAAACAATAATTCAATTAGTATTATTACAGAATTAATTGAATTAAAATATAAATATCATTCATTCATTTTCTTTTTGGCTTAGTCCCTTTATTAATCAGGGGTTGCCACAGCAATGTTTTACACAGCGGATGCTTTTCCACTGGCATCCTAATACTAAGATACACTTATACACTCTTTCATTCACACAAATACACTATGGCCAATTTAGCTTGTTCAATTCCCCAATAGATCATGTTCACACAGAACATCACACAGAAACGCCAACTGAGCCAAGGTTCGAACCAGCGACCCAGCGACCTTAATATTGTAATATATTATTATAATATATTATGCTTTTTAATAGAATTTTAATGTATATAAGGACAATTTTATTTTGTTTACAAAAAAAACAAAACACACATTTTTGGCACTATGCATTGTCCTGCCTTTTAATATGTATTTACAATTTGTTTAATTATTTATTCCTGTTTGATTATTTATATTAAAAAAAAATTTATTATAATATTTAAATGAATTATTAAAAAATTATATTTTTATATTTTAAATTTATAATTTTTCTATAATTGAATTAACTGCTTAAATTAATTTCTTTAAAAATTAATACTGTAAAATATATACATATTAATATATACAAAACATTGTAATAAATATATAAATTCTATTATGAAAATATTATTATTAATAATACACTATACATATGTTACAGATATATATAAGAGTTCAGATGCAAAAACGTTTTTACGATGTTGAAAACTCACCTAAAATTAGCATTTGTTTTAGCCTCCTATGTTTACGTGTAGTTATTTCACTTGAAATGTTATTCATTATTCGTCAGTATGAATGTAAAATTACTGAGCCTACAGACAGGAGTCTGAGAAAAATGCTAGTTTTAGAAGAAAATATCAAATGGCTTTAAGAGGTTTTTGCATCGAAACTCTTCATATATATTTTTTCCAGTACTGGGTTGCAGCTGAAAGGGTATCCGTTGTGTAAAATATGTGCTGTATAAGTTGGCTGTTCATTCTGCTGTGGAGACCCCTGATGAATAAAGGGACTAAGCAAAGGGGGAAAAAAGTATGTATAAGATACATTTTTCTATGGATTTCCATTTTACTACAAGCTACATCACTTCACAATCACTCCCGTCACTCAAACACAGCTATATATTTCACAGATGTGTTGTTCAGTTGGACTTGTGTGACTTTCAGCTGTACGTGTGAAACTCTTATTTCAGCTCATTCTACACTTCTGTAATGAGAGATGTATAATTAAGATGGCCTTGTTGTCTTTGCGTGTTAAAGTCATGCCAGAGGGACGATGTATTTAATGATGTGCCGTCATTGTTCAGAGAGGTCAGATGTGCACACTAATCTGATTTGTGCACACGGCTCATTTTTTAAATTAGCTTAGGTAATGGGCTTTCATAATGCTCTACATATCAGATGAATTTACAGTCAAATTAACTTTGACACACATTCACACACACAAACACAGCCTATAGACTGAAAGAAGGTCATATCATGCACCCTGTTTGATATATAGAGTATTCGCAAAAGCTCTTGAACATGGTGAATATATAATAACAGTGATTACACACAGTGTGAGGTGTGACATTATGGCTGCCTTTATTTAAAGTGAGATACGGACTTAAACACAGATTTTCATATCTGTCAATTTTGAAATTAGACATTTTCTTCAGTCGATATAAAAGAAAACTTTTAAAATGCCAATTTAAGTGTTTTGTTTATAGCACTTTAGAAATATCTGTTTATAAATGTTGATTAAAGAGCCTCTTTTATATATATATTTTTAATTACCTTTGATTTAGGGTGCAACACAGCTCTAAGTGAATAGAATCATCCAGCAGATGTTTAAGTCTGAAAGTTGTTTAAAAATATTAATAAAACAGTTTACTCAGAGTCATTTAAATGATTCGTAGTTCGTCAAGATCTTTTGCCTGTTCATTTCGACGTCGATATGAAACAATACCAAATATCAAGTGCAGGATCCGGTAAAACATGAACGAGCCTTTCCCTTTAGACACTAGCAGAGTGCGGGTGTGTGTGGGACTGATCATGACTGAAAAAGAGTGAACATTAATAAGTGAATGTCCTGGTGAATAATGGAATAATCTACCCTGCAACAGGATTTGTCGGCCATTTGTTAAAGGAAGGATCAGAAAATATTGACTTTGTTTACAGTATACAGTACACAGTTCGTGGATCAGTTTCTTCCTCCATTTCACAAGTGTAAGTTTGATTAAAATGGTTGCCTCCTTGTTTTCTTTAGCTTGCAAACTGTATTTAATTGTGCTTTGTTGCTTATAATCGTTCCACGTGGCTTATACTGTATCTGGTTAACTCTTTATATTTTCATTTCATGTCTAAAACCACGTTGAAAATGTGGCACGTGCCGCTTTCTTTACCAATTTAAATGTGTTTGTGAGCTTGTGATCCTCTGACATTTGTCGTTGCTATGGCCACTATCAGCTGTTTCTACACACGTGCGGCGGTCAAGTTTCAAAATAATTCAGCTTTGTGTGGATTAATACTGAATGTGTGTCGTTGTTTTTACTTATGGTTAAGAGTAGAGTAATAATGTAATGTAATGTAATGTAATGTAATGTGTATTTATATAGCGCATTTATTGTGTATGGCCATACACCCAAAGCGCTTTACAATCATGAGGGGGGTCTCTCCACACCACCACCAGTGTGCAGCATCCACTTGGATGATGCGACAGCTGCCACAGGACAACGGCGCCAGTGCGCTCACCACACACCAGCTATTGGTGGAGTGGAGAGACATGCAGTGATCGAGCCAATTCGGTGGAAGGGGATGATTGGGAGGCCATGATCGTAAGGGCCGATAGAGGGACTTTGGCCAGGACACCGGGGTTACACCCCTGCTCTTTCACGAGAAGTGCCATGGGATTTTTAATGACCACAGAGAGTCAGGACCTCAGTTTAACGTCTCATCCGAAAGACGGCGCCCACTGACAGTATAGTGTCCCCTTCACTTTTACTGGGGCATTAGGACTCACACAGACCACAGGTTGAGCGCCCCCTGCTGGCCTCACTAACACCACTTCCAACAGCAACCTAGTGTTCCCTAGTGGTCTCCCATCCAGGTACTGACCAGGCTCAGCCCTGCTTAGCTTCAGTGAGTAACCGGTCTTGGGCTGCAGGGTGATATGGCTGTGGCTAATATGCTGGTGTTTAACTGCATTGCTTTAATGCACTCCTGCATTGGGCTCACACATATACATACTGAACTCTGGCTACTTCAACAGTGTTGATAAGTCATGGTGGGTGTTTCTCTCAGTCTTGCACTGAACGCTGTTGAGCAATTGCAACAGACTGGGTCATCAGACTAATCAGCGCAGATTAGCATCGTGCTAAGGAGGGGTTTGGGAACAAATGAATCGCTGAACAAATCATATGGGAGTCGTTGTGATAATCAGGCAAAAATAAATGTATATTATAAAAGACAATGAAGGTATTTATTAACCTTGCTTGCATATCAGGCTGTTGTTGGAGACCCCCAAAATCCAAATTATGACCTTTTAAAATGCATAATAGGGGCTCTTTAACAAAATAATGAAATAAAATAAAATAGTTTTAGGTGTTTTGTCTACTAAGATTTTTTTTTACAGACAGATGTGTTCATGTTTACTTGCATGGTTATATAAAACATTTTATTCAACAAAAATCTTGAGTACAAAAATTTTTCTGGCTGTATTTTGTGAATTATGGAGGGATAAAAAGAGATTCTCAAAATCCTCTTTGTAAGAACCTTTAAATCTAATATGTCAGTAAATATATAAATATATATATATATAATATATATATATATATAAATAAATAAATAAAATAATAGTTATAATAATATATGACTGATTGATGATTAAAGGTAAAAAATAAATAATATGAAACAATAAATAAATAAATAAATAAATAAATAAATAAATAAATAAATAAATAAATAAATAAATAAATATGCAAGATTTCTGTACTACATATTCAAGCATTACATTTTAGAGAACTTGCAATACAAAAAAAAAATGCAATTCTTAATGTAATCAATTTTTGAATAAATTAATTGTATTAATTTCCATATATTCTATTCATATTCTTTTATATATGTATACTTTTAAAGCAACCAAAAGTTAATGTTACAAATGTATGTGCTTCTTGATATAATCACTTGCTCAATTGAAGTTTTCACTCAGTTGAATGGTGGGAATGTGCCAGTTGCAGGATATATTAGATTATATGATCAACAGGATTTTACCAATTAAACTGTTTAGACCAATGATTAGACACTGCTCTTTTACAACCTGTTCGTATGCCTGTATAAAACTGGTCTCAAAGGACTGCCCTTTGAGCAACCAGAATGGGTTTACTCAATTTCTTTAAAAGGGTGGTCCAGAGTGTATTTTTAAGGCTTGGTTGTGTTTATGAGATAACAATCAAGGTATTTTTTCATAAATCTTACTTTGATTATATACTGCTACATGTATATGTGTTCCTTTTGTATTGTTCCCTTGCTGCAAGAACATAAGTCTTTAAAAATGAATCTTCCTGAGTCTTGGAATAATTTTTGATCCTGACAGCAACTTTGAAAATATAGTGATGACTATTAGTTCATGTTTTTTACTCTATTCACCTGCTGTGTCTTGCCTATGAAATAACTTGTTGCTTTTATAGAAATACCCCACCAGACAACACATCGCTGGCAAAATTGATTTCCGCTGGATAGTTGAAACTGGTCTACAGCACATTATCAATAGGTCATGCAAATGGATCTGCTTAGCGTTGTCTAATAGGCTGTGCAGATAATTGGTCCACAAAGTGGGATTCATGTCCCCCTTTTCTTTTCCACAGAGCTAATATCAGATCAAACAGGCTGTGTGACTTTGAGGAAGGACTGTGTATAATATTCATCTCACTCTTATCACTAATGTGCAAATGTACTCCTCGTTACCAATTCCTGAACGCTAAGTGCTCAGCCACAAACAACCTTCAAACAGAGCTTCACATGCACATATATATACACACAATGTGTGATCTAAGAAAAGCAACATGTGAAAAAAAGTTTCTTTGGGTTGACCGTGGACAAATAGACAGAGATGATAGATAGAAAGACAGACAGATTTATATGATAGAAAGACAAACAGATAAACAGACAGATTTGATAGATAGACAGACAGTTACAATGACAGACAGACAGATAGACAGACAGACAGATAGATAGATATGCATACACAGATAGATAGATAGATAGATAGATGATAGATAGATAGATAGATAGATAGATAGATAGATAGATAGATAGATAGATAGATAGATAGATAGATAGATAGATAGATAGATAGATAGATAGATAGATAGATAGATAGACGGACAAAATGATAGACAGATAGATGAATAGACAGACAAAACGACAGACAGATAGACAGACAAACAGGCAGTCCGAGAGACAGACAGACAGACAGATATATATATATATATATATATATATATATATATATATATATATATATATATATATATATATATATATATATATATATATATATATATATATATATATATATATATATATATATAGATAGATAGACAAACAGATAGACAGACAGATTTTACAATGACAGACACACAGAGATAAAATGACAAACAGACAGAGTGGCAGAGAGAGACAGATAAACAGACAGACGGATAGATAGAGGCATATGCATAGACAGATAGATAGACAGAAAAAAACGACAGACAGATAAATAGACAGACAGACAGACAGACAAAATGACAGACAGACAAAATGACAGACAGATAGATGAATAGACAGACAAACTGACAGACAGACAGACAGACAGACAGACAGACAGACAGACAGACAGACAGACAGACAGACAGACAAAATGACTGACAGATAGACGGACAGACAGACAGGTGAACAGATAAAATGAGACAGACAAAATCACAAATAGACAAATAGAGAGACAGAGACAGATAAAATGACTGACAGACAGACACATAAAATGACAGACAAAACCACAGAAAGACAGACAGATAAAAAGACAGACAAACAGACAGAGAGACACATAGACAGAAAGATAAACAGATAAACAGACAGACGCATAGACAAAATTACATACAAACAGACGTACATATAAAGTGAAAGACAAACAGATGGATAGATAAAATGACAGCCAGATATCGGACATACAGACAGACCGACAGACAGACAGACGGACGGACGGACGGACGGACGGACGGACGGACAGACAGACAGACAGGTGGATAGATAAAATGACAGACAGACAGACAGACAAACAGAGACAGATAAAATAAAAGACAGAGACAGATAAAAAGTACAGACAGACAAACAAAATCACAAAAGACAGAAAGACATGCAGAAAGACAAACAGACAAATAAAATAACAGACAAATAGATAAAATGACATGCAGATAGACAGACATACAGATAATATAAAATACAGATAGACACACAGACAAATAAAATGACAGACAGATAGACACATAGACAGACAGACAGACAGACATACAGACAGATAGACAGACAGACAGACAGACAGAAAGACAGACAGACAGCAAATAAAATGACAGACAGACAGACAGGCAGACAAATAGACAGACAAATAGACAAAATAACAAACAGAAAGAGAGACAGACAGGTGGACAGATAAAATGACAGAAAGATGAAATTACAGACGAAATCACAGAAAGACAGACAGAAAAGACAGACAAAACAGACAGGACAGACAAAATAACAAACAAACAGACAGACAGACAGACAGACAGACAGACAGACAGACAGACAGACAGACAGACAGACAGAAAGACAGCAAATAAAATGACAGACAGACAGGCAGACAAATAAACAGACAAATAGACAAAATGACAAACAGAAAGAGAGACAGACAGGTGGACAGATAAAATTACATAAAGATGAAATTACAGACGAAATCACAGAAAGACAGACAGAAAAGACAGACAAAACAGACAGGACAGACAAAATAACAAACAGACAGACAGACAGACAAACAAAATGGCAGACTGTGAGAGTTTGGGTTTATTGTGCACTTTTTTTGTGAGTTTGTTGCTGAGTTTAACAGCTGAGTTTTGTGAGTGATCTTAATTAGACATAAAACGATACCTGCTTCTCCCACAAACACCTCTACAGGTGCACTTGAAGGACTCTCTCCAACAACATTAAATGCTGTCATGACAATCGCGTATCTTCTGTACTTGCTGAGCTCTGAAAAACACAGTTTAAAGAATAAAACATCTAAGATGGAAGGTGCAGTCAAAGAGTGTTTAAATACCAGTTTAGCGAAACAGAGAAAAAAGACCCCACTAAAACAAGGAGAAATAAAAAGAAAGAAAGCTAAGCGAAAGGGAGGAAGATATGAGATGAAGGGAGTGGAAATGAGGTGGAGAACAAAATAGATGTACATTTTTTTCCCTTCCTCACAGCAGATCATGACAGGACCAGAGGCTAAACAACAAAGCGTAAAGACTAGAGGAAGTGTTTGTTATAGAGGTAGAGGAGATCAGAGGAGTGAACACAGAGTTTGAAAGCCTTCGGGCTTGAATGTGACTGTTAACACTTCAAAGATTACAACTATTGAAACAACTCAGCAATTAAAATAGTATCAAAAAAATACTTACGCGTTAATTCAAATTCCGTTAATGAAGGGCTGCTCACTGTCTTGAATGTGCTCTTAGCTGTTTGAGTAGTGAAATAAACCCAGAGAGAGAGAGAGAGGGGGAAGAGAAAAGAGAGAAATTACACATGGGACACTGCTTAATATGCATTTGAGAAGAGAAGACAAAACATCTGAAACAGAGAGAGGCACTACAGATGAAACCTATATCACACAAAATATAACAGTATCATTATTATTATATTATTAACATTAGCATTATAAAGACAACAACAACAACAACAACAATCACTGGATAAAATAATAATAGCCAAACAGATTGATGAAGTGACAGTTAAGCAACGATAACCAATTTAATAGATGAATAGAATGACAGATAGAACAGACAGAACTTGATAAAATAACATATTACAAAAGACAGAAGTCATATAGATAGACAGACAGACAGACAGACAGACAGACAGGTAAATAGATAGAATGACAAAAGCAAGATGGATGAAAATAGATAGATAAGCAAATGGATGGATGGATGGATGGATGGATGGATGGATGGATGGATGGATGGATGGATGGATGGATGGATGGATGGATAGATAGATAGATAGATAGATAGATAGATAGATAGATAGATAGATAGATAGATAGATAGATAGATAGATAGATAGATAGATAGATAGATAGATAGATAGATAGATAGATAGATAGATAGATAGATAGATAGATAGATAGATAGATAGATAGATAGATAGATAGATAGATAGATAGATAGATAGATAGATAGATAGATAGATAGATAGATAGATACGCTGCTCCGGGTACATTACATTGCACGTTTCAGATTAAAAAAATCCACTAGAGGGCACTGTCTACACTTTTGCAAATTTAAAATACTACACATTTTGATAGTATGCATTTTGTCCTATCATTAGTTTGAAAAGGAACAAAAGTTGTTGGCATCATAAGGTTTCAATGCTGAGGATGTTTTCTACTGCCTCAATTGGACCATTTTTTCAGATTTTTATGTGCCCTGACAAAATTTTCCCTGGCCCCACCAAAAAGAGAAGTTAATAGTTATTTCTTAGCCACATATGTTAAATAATGTGTCAAAAGCCAAACATAGATACACTTTTTATTCCGCATAACTTTTCTTTAAACAACTGCAAACAAAAATAGCAGTACAGAAATGTGCATGTATTTTATATATTTAATTATTTAACAACATGTGGATCACTTAGCTGACTTTGCCTATTCATTTGTAATTATTGGTACTTTTGTTAAATGTCAAACTAAAAATGCCGCTGGTTGGATGCTAGGTGGAGTCATGGGCTCTTTTTTTTCAATGATGGAAAAAAAATATGGAACAATTTTAATTTCAAACTTCGAATTTGACTTAATTTTTAATGACTACACATTATGTAAGGCTAGTATTGCATTGTTTCTTATACTGTGGCAAGTCTGTATGTAAATGGTCTAGGCTCTCTTATTACATTTAAACAGCTGACAAAGTTGATGCCAGAAAGTTGACATATATATCCTAAAAAAATGAATGAAGCTGTTTTATTGACACTGATACAGACACTGACACCACTCGAATGACAGGAAGGGCTGTTGGTTCTTAATGATGTGATATGCTGTGTTGATGCGTTTGTCAATGCACTTATAATTCTCTTCGTTCATTCAGTACGTTTCACAATCAAGTTCAGTGGAGCAGATAAAGGGTTCTGTTGCTGTTGACTTTTATTATGAGCCTCGAGGTTTTGTTTACGGTAATAGGGTAACGTAACGTAGTTATTACCAGGTTGCGAAGAAAACAATGTGCTCACAACATTCAATCAGATAAAGAAATATGGTGTTTTGTCCTTCATCGCGATAAATTACCGCACAGGTGATATTTTTCTGCCAATTTGACGTTAATGACAAAACTAAATTGCAGCAAGTTTTAATATGAAAAAAATTGTTTCATGTGAGGTGTAGTAAGTGTGTCCAGACAAGGTCTGACACACTTTAGCAGCCAAAACACAACCAGGTTTGTTAAATAAAATGATAATACACATAAATTAAATAATTATTGAATAATTATGATAAAAAAATCAAAGAGTAGCCTATGTTAAACTGTTTAGTTTCAGTTTAAAATAATATGAAAATATACATTCTCAAACATTAATATAGGCTCTAGAGAATTAAATAGACAATTACTTTACCCTGTGGTCTGCGGGTTATGAGATGACCTGCGCATCACTAACACACACCAGACGTGCACATTCACATTTCTATTTAAACAAAACTATTCAGATGCTGCTCTGTGGTGTGGCAGAAATATGAACAGCGTCCTGGCTCATAGCTGGGCATCGCAAACAGCCACCTACTTGCACCGCCGGTGTACATACCCTGATAGAAATCTAGGCTATGTTTACAGTTCTAAAATGCATGGCTGTTCATATTTCTGCCGTGCCACAGAGCGCCATCTAATATCCGCTGTGAGACCCCCTTTAAGACTGTTTTTGCATCCAATTAACAAACAGTTGCAGCCAAATTAAACTTCTACGATATTTAACAATCCTGTCTACTGTCCCGAGCCTCTCGCAAGCTGGCCCTAGGCCATCCATCGGGCAGTATTTATTGTCGAGCCCTGATCATATTGCCCCATAGCGTTCATTTTTTCCTAGGAACTGCAGTCAACAAAACACAATGAACGTGAGCTAGAACAGTGTTTCTCAACTGGTGGGTCGCGACACAAAAGTGGGTCGCGAAGTGTGTGGTAAAAAACAACAACAAAAGTTTAATTTTTAACTTATTTTGACTTTTATTTTGAAATGCGTGCACGACAACTGTACCGTTTGACATATGAAATTTAATTTAATTATAGCAACAAATATGTTAAAGCGCAAGTATAACCCCAAATATGTAAAGTATGGATTTGCTTATATTGACGGCAAAAAAGACGTAAAGCCTCAGTGTGTCATAAGAAGTGAGGTGCTCTCACAAGAGAGCATGAAACCTTCTAAATTAAAACGACATTTAGAAACCAGACAACATGTTTTATAAACTGTTTAGTTCATGGTAACTGAACCTTTCCTAACCCTAACCACTGTGTACAGTATTTGTCGTTTTTACTTTGTAATGTTTCTATAATTTGATACATTTTGTTAAACGACAGCAATAAAATATTGTTTATTTTTAAGTCTTGGTGATGTTCTTATGATTTATCTGTCACTACTTGTGTATGGTAACAAACAAAAATAAAAATTGTACCATGTAAACCATGTAAAAATGACCATGTAAAATGTGGGTCCCATGGCCAAACCAGTTGAGAACCCCTAAGCTAGAACATACAGATGGACAAATAAAATGGCAATTGATAAACACAAACAGAACAACAGACATCCAAATTGCAAGACGGAATTTTGAGACAATCTTGTCTCATGTCAACAGAAATCAACAGAAGAAGACAAG
>NC_141021.1:13027500-13070000 GCF_052040795.2 Danio rerio
GTGAAGTTTATTTTTAAGTGAAGTTTCATAAGCTAATTTCGAGAGGAGCACGTGATATGATAGAGCACGACTGGCCGCTCATCTGTAATTAGTAATGATCCAATCAGATTGATCCTATTTTACTATAAATGGATCATTTTCTCCCTACTGCTCTATCTTCGTTTTGGAAGAATCCCCCCTTCCACCCCATCTCCTCCTTTACCTCCCTTTTCTAAAGGGGGAGCTCTCGAGACCTACCTGATCTTGGATCTCCTGATATGCTTAACCGGGCAGGAGCCCTGGGCTCAAATATCTCCGAGCTCAGGGTTCTCTCCCGGGACAGCATGCCAAACCTGCTATAAATGCTAAGCATATCTAAGTGGAAACTCTTGAAACAAATTTTGAGAGGATCAAGCGCTGATGATTGTTCTCAGCTGTTTCAGCATCAGTTCATGATCGATTATCCAATCAGATGATTCCTAACTTACTATAAATAACCAGAGTTTTCTGATCTTAATACCTTTGTTTCCTCCCACAGTAAATTGAACACACAAAATTGATCAGTCAATTTTTAGTCAAGCTCCTAGCAAGTACATCTCTCCTCAGTCATCCGTATCCATCATTTAGCTAGAATTAAGCCGGGGGAGTTCATCAAGATCTACGTGAGCTCAAACTCCCCTCTCACCCTGCAAACGGGAGGGAGCCCAAGGCTCGAGGATCTCAAAAGCTCAGGGCTCTCTCCTGGGACAGCATGCTAAACAAGCTTTTATTATCAGTCATCAGCAGTGAACTCTTGAAGTGACTTTTATTGACATTTTAGTATCTTAAATAATATAAAGTATAAGAAATAAAATATAATCTGTAAAATAACAGAAACTGGAAGTTTATAACAAGGTTTTTGTAGCATAATATACAACACCAACAGAGACAATATATCATTAAACATAATTAATAAAAGTCACTTTTTCAAACTTTTTTAGGTTAAAAGCTGCTGGAAGAAAGATCAAGGTCTCATAATGCAATTCAAAAGCAAAAATATACAGGAAAAAAATAAAAACACGAATTTCAAAATACAGAAAAACTGCTCATTTAAGGATTTTTTTACTGTCTTCTACAGAACAAGAAAGAAGACATTTTGTGAAATGTCTCAGTGTTGTTATTTTGCCAGATTTGCTGTAGCAGCTACGCAATACAAATTCATGGATCAGTAATTATCTCATAATAGATGAATATTTATTATATATTTATGTCTAACCAATACACAGTTGGATGCCAATTTTAACATTTTTCATCAGATTGTTGTGGAGTGAGAAATGCTGAGATCGCACAGCATGCCCTGAGGAATTGTAAAAACTTTAATTAAGAGTGCAGTCATTTTGCTCTAACTTGCAAGCTTTTAATGGTCCCTCTGTGTTTTGTTTTTGTGATAATATTGTTTGAAGGTCACTGGTTCGAGTCCCGGCTGAGTCAGTTGGCATTTCAAACATGGAGTTTGCATGTTCTCCCCATGTTGGCGTTCCTTTAGGTGCTCCGGTTTCCTCCACAGTCCAAAGACATGTGGTACTTGTGAATTGAATACACTAAATTGGCCATAGTGTAAAACTGTGTGTGAAGGAGTGTTTATGGGTGTTTCCCAATACTGGGTTGCAGCTAGAAAGGCATCCGCTGCATAACTTATATGCTGCAATAGTTGGTGGTTCATTCCACTGTGACAACCTCTGAAAAAGAGACTAAGCCAAAGGAAAATAAATGATTGATTAATATGTAAGAATAAGCTAAAGGAGTGACCGAGTGAAATATTCTTAAATTTTAAACATTATTTTTCAACTTCAATGTATTATGTAAGTTTTTTCATGTCTTACTGTAAACTCCTGTTTTTATTGTTTTATTAATTACTCTTATTTAGACCCCACAAGTATAGCAATACCAGTAACATCTTTGTAAAATACCATTAAAATACCATCTTTATAGCTCAGAAATCATCCAAAAAATATTCATTTATTCATTTTCCTTCAGCTTAGTCTCTATTTCAGGGGTCGCCATGTGGAATGAACCGCAAACTATTCTTTACACAGTGGATCCCCTTTCATCTTCAACCCAGTACTGGGAAACACCTATACACACTCATTCACACACATACACTATGGCCAAATTAATATATTCAGTTTATAGTGCATGTGTTTGGACTGTGGGGCAAACCGGAGCACCCGGAGAAAACCCACGCCAACACGAGGAGAACATGCAAACTATTTATTCCCTTTTCTTCACTTGTTCTTAAAGTCTTCTCCAATGAATAGAAAGGTAAAACATTTATTTATTTGACACAGAAAGCTTTAGTACCATTATATATACATTTTAGGATCAAACTTGGTCAGGTTTTGTCAATATTATGTCCTCAACAAGAAAAACAGCAAATGGTACAAATAATAAAGGGAGTCCTCAGACACTTATTATCTCAATTTAACAATTTAATTAATCCAATTGGAAAATAGATTTAGAGAGCAGCTTAAAGTGACATATTGAGCTCTCTTCATCACAGATCAATCTTTAGTGAAGAGTGAACAGCCACTTCAACACTTACATAACAACCGTCATCAATCTTGGTCATCTGGAGTAAATTGATTCGCTTGATGTTCAGACACGTGTGCATCATTTCACGTGTGCCGATGTATACTGAGTTCGGCAGCCTGTAATTAGCTGTGACAGACTCCACAGCGCTGCGTTGGATATTATGGACTCACCCAACTGCACTTTCTTTCGTTGTCTAGACAGTCTGAAAGAATGCAAGAAGTCTCTTGAGGCAATCTGTTCAAGCAACGAGTGACGTCAACTTGAATTAATTAAATGCATTTTAATCAGGTCGATCGAACTTTCTGCTCCCTTTTGGATATACTGTTGATTTTAAATTGGCTGATTTGCGTAATTGCCGCACCAGCTTGCGTTTGAAAGTGCAAGATATATTTAATTGCACTCAACTAAAAGCTTGAATCTTCAAAAGGGCACCGCAGTCTCTTCTCTTTCTGTGAATAAACCTTTAAATCTTGGTGTAACTCAAAATGTGTATATCCAATTTGTGCCAATTAAAACGAAAATACTGGACTTTTGAAGAAAAACATGTTTTGTTGTACTATATAATTTTTCCACAACTTTGTACAACTTCTACAGCAAAGTTTGCACTCACTGTTAAGCTCATTTGACATGTTACTCATTTCATTATACTGATATTTTTAATCTGCCACCATAATTCTCTTATAACAAAGTCAATAGAACTTTGAGAGTAAAAAAAAAACATATTTAGGCAGTGCAAAATTAACATACATGGCTCCTAATGATAAATTGTAATATTATGAAGTGAAACTGCAGAAAAACTGGTTTGCTTCTTAAGACATAAAATAACAGAAAATGTTCAAACTATCCATTTATTTGACAGATTTATGGACGAAAGATTTAGGCATTCCACTTACTGGGGACAAGAAACAGTCTATCAAGGTCATAAATACATGTTTTATTAACTCAAGACACCAACAAATTCAATATAAAGTAGTACATTGGCTTCATTATTCCAGGGTTAAGCTGAATAAATTCTACCTCTCCATCTCCTCTATATGCAACTAATGTGAATCTGCAGAAGGCTTCTTAGGACACCTTTTTGGTCATCCCCAAAACTTTTGGAGTTTTCTCTTTCATTCTTGTGACCTCACCCCTGATTCAGCAATCTCTGTTTTTGGGTGGTCTGACTCACCTCGTGGGTTCATAATCAAATTAAAAAAGCTGTCCAATATGGAACGGTGATAGCTAAACAAATGATTCTTTGTCTATGGAAAAAGGCATCAAAACCACTTTTTAAATCCTGGCTTTCAGAATTTTCTAGCACTTTTACATTTAGAGAGACTTGATTACATTGATGGCTTTGAAGTCACCTGGAAACCGTTTTTTAATTATCCATCAAATGCCAAGGATAACAGTTTATAGGTGTAACCATGTCTGCAAGATCACCATCTTGCCTATGCCCACTGGCCTAGAAATATATAACATTGATAACATGTATAAAACTGGAGGAACTGGTGTGATAAAGGTTTCAAAATCTTTTTTTTTTTGTTACAACAGCCCCAAAAATACATATATATTTTTAGGGGTTCAGGGCTAAGAGCCCAACTAAAGCAAACACTTTTCTCCATGATCATGACTTTTGTGGATGTTAGATAAAATTAAACAGGCTAGTAATAAGTGTAGCTGGTGATGCTGTTTGTGGAGTGCTTTAACTATATGCTGAATTATTTTATTTATTTTTATGTGATTTAACAATTTGTTTTACTTCAGTTGATTTCATTACAAAGCTTTGACAAGTCAGTTGTAGTCTGTTTCTCTATTTTCTGTTCTTGTTTTTTCTTCAGTATTTATTTTCGTAAACAGGATTTGTTAACCACCAATGCTCAGTTATTATGTAAGTAAATCATTATCTTTATCCGTGTTTCACTGTTTCTTTAGCACTCAGCAGGGTGGACACTTAGATGTGTTCCTTTAAAACCTAGAATTTTGCTGTGGGGTTTAAAGAGTTAAAGGTTTAGGCTGTAAAAACACAGTGTAAAAATGTATTTTGTAATGTAATGTAATGTAATGTAATGTGTATTTATATAGCGCATTTATTCTGTATGGCCATACACCCAAAGCGCTTCACAATCATGAGGGGGGTCTCTCCACACAACCACCGGTGTGCAGCATCCACTTGGATGATGCGACGGCAGCCACAAGACAACGGCGCCAGTGCGCTCACCACACACCAGCTATTGGTGGAGTGGAGAGACAGTGACATACTGTGAATGTCTACAAAAACTACGAAAGTTTTACAGTGCATATTACTACCCATATCTGCCATGTCAAAGAGCTATGGATTGACCCCTATAATTATCACCCCATTTATGAAGACTTATTGTTCCGAATATTCACCATAAGTGGTCTGCATATGTTTTAAGATTACTGGGCCACATTTGCCATATCTTCTCTGGGCCACTATAGGCTCAAATCCACATTAGCCAGAGCTTACTTTGCCAAATATTTGCCAAACGTGGCCCACCATATATCTTACGATAACTGGGCCATATTTGCACTTACACGTGTGAGCTACTTTAGGTTTAGACCCAGATTACCCTCAAATGACTATGCAACAATTTTGCCAACGGTGGCCAACATTTGTCCTGCATCATTTGGGACAAATTTACCATTTTCCACATGGGCCACAATAGGCTCACATTCAGATTATATTTTGCCATATGTGCCAAATTTTTGCCTTAAATGGCCCAAATATGAATTTGATTCTTTGGCCCCCCTTTGCCATTTTACAGGTTGGCCACTTCAGGCTCACATTAATTTTGTCTGGGCCGAAAGAAAACCACCAGTGCCGCATAACTGCCTAAAGTGGCCCACATTCATATGCTATCTGGGCTGGTTCGTCAATGGGAGGCGATCTTAGTGTGTTATGACAGTACAAAGCACAATTTACTGAAATCACATGACCTTTCCAATATGACACACACTCCAAACCACTGATTCCAAACAAATGATTCCTAAAAGCTTCATCAGAGTCATCACTAAAGAAGTTTAGGAGTCGCCACAGCGGAATGAACCGCCAACTTATTTCAGCATATGTTTTATGCAGCGGATGCCTTTCCAGTCACAACCCAGAACTGGGAAACACTCATACACCCTCGCATTCACACACTCTCATACATTACGGCCAATTTAGTCCATCCAGTTCACCTATAGCGCATGTCTTTGGACTGTTGGGGAAATCAAAGCACCTATGAGGCACCAGTGCTAACCACCATGCCACCTTGTTGGTGAGCAATATATCTGGTCATTTTTATGTGAACTACTCCTTAAAATTCAGATAAATATATAAAAAATATAATCTATAATATAATTTGATTAAAAAGCAACTACCCCCAAAATTGCATCAGTGTTTTTCTTTTATTTTGTACTATTCCTTATATCTTCAATTATTAACAGCTTGTATGTTAACAATTTTAAAGTAGCTTTCCCAACACTACTGCTCAAAGCCCAGAGTTATACAACACTGACAGTTTGATGCTGAGACTGGAAGGCAGAATTAGGGCCACGGCAGGTACACTACACACACACACATGCTGTTAAATTACATCACAGTACATCATATGATTTCTCTGCCTACAGTATATGCATGCACAAATACTTGCCTACGGTATATACAGTAAATAAACAAATGCATCCTAAAGCTTGTCCATAATACCTTCCTGCATAAATTTTGGCCTAGAAGTCTGCTGAATATCTTTGAGATGAAGGGAAATGAGCCATCATTAAACTTGAATGCATGAACTTAATGATGCTCAAATCCTGCAGCCATGATTATTAATGGTACTAATATTTATTAACAGCCAAGTGCCTTCCCGGAAGAATGGAAGCTGGAAAGGATAGCAAAGTTACAGAGTTTATTTACTGAGTGCACACATTTAATTTTCTGCCATGTTGTGCATTTATTTATACTTACTTAACTGCTAAAATTACCCACATTGTAATCTCTAGGGCAACACGTCACTATCAGTTCACACAGAGGCTGTGCTGATGAGCTCATTGATAATGCATGAGAGAGCCAGGAATACTCAACTCACAGACAGTCATTACTTTTTTTAAGATGTCATTTATATGCACGTTTTATCAGGAGATTTTATTGATGCAAAAGAAGTAAACACACTTAGTTTGATTTCTTTCTTTGGTGAGATTTTAGTTTGATTCTGAATGTTGTGTTTCGGCGACAGCTTTACTTGTAATGATCCACTGGTATTTTTCAGACAATATTAACATGATTGACTCTGCATATGAGCTATAGCAGGATAAAGAGGAATCTAACACAGTGACAGATTAATAATCAACTGTGTGCGTTGTGTAATGTTTGTTGCATATTCCCACATTTTAAAACGAATACTTGTCAAAACAAAAGTTGTAGAAAAATTACAACAATTAGTGATGACAGCATGTGTTTTGGGTCATTGTAACTTAATAAACTAACTTAATCATGTTCTAACTTAATTTTATATGTTATGCAAGCAGTTGCTCCTGTTTGCTATCTGTTTGACCGTTGCCTGCCTGACTACTCCAATTAATAAACTGCACATGGATCCTCAACTCCGTTGTACAGTGTCATCCATTACATTCAAAATTATGTAAATGCAACAAAAACGTTTCAAGAGTTCACACTTAGCTGATGATTAATAATAAAAACTTGTTTAGCATGCTGTCCCGGGAGAGAGCATACCTGTCAACATTGGGATGTGAAAATAAGAGATATGCCCACCATAATAAGGGATACCCCCCCCCCCTAAAAAAATCCCCAAATTACTAAATATGTTAATTTGGAGCTGTTACATTGTAAATAAACAGTTAAATAGTCAAAAGAAAAATAAATATATAGATTAGCAGCAAATACATTAGCAAACAGTTCAGCTTATTAAAATTAATAGCTATTATAATGACATAGAATCAAGCTAGAATCTCCACTGTTTAATCTATACATTCGGATTAAAGAGCAAAGAATGAATCTCTCATTTATTAAGATTTTTTTATTACATTAAATAACAGGTGTCACTTTAAAAATGCACACATCTAACGTTATAATGAAAGCATTCGACTGCTTTTTCTACATTTTATGCTCATTTAAGACGAAATTAGTTGTGTTTGGAAAAAAACCCCACCAAGATCGACATCCTTATATGTTATTATTATTAATTATGTGTATATGTCTGTTTAAACACGCACCCTAAAGCCAGACTTTTTTCTCTCCGCTTCAAATCGCGTGTACAGAATCTGTTTGGGAAACAGCGTCTGTTTATCACTATGGAGCACGTCAGCTGACAGTCATGCACATTATATGACTGTTTTGAGGATTGTATAGGATGGGTGACGGCACCTGAAATCAAAAGGAAAAAGAATCGCGCCGTTTTTAGTATTTATTTATAAGTGTTTTCATTCCTAAACAAAGCGAAAGCACAGAAGACTCACGTTTTAGAGCATGGGGCGACCCTTGGTGGTTCGGCGGTATGGGTTGCGTATAGGGAGGCTCGGCTGTGTAGAGAAAGACTGAAAATACGGGAGAAATACAGGAAAATACCTTTACGGGATGATAGCGGGATAGAACAGTAAAATACGGGAGAATCCCGGGAAAAACGGGAGGGTTGACAGGTATGGGAGAGAGCCCTGAGCTTTTGAGATCCTCAAGCCCTGGGGTCCCTCTCATTTGCAGGGCAAGAGATGAGTTTGAGCTTAGGTAGATCTCGATGAACTCTCCCAGCTTAACTCTATAGCTGAATGATGGATACGGATGACTGAGGAGAGGTGTACTCGCTAAGAGCTTGACAATAGTATCAATTTTGTGTGTGTTATTTGGACTGTGGGAGGAAACCGGGGAAAACCCTTGCAAGGTTGCAAATGTTGTCTGGTTTAGTGGGGACCTAAACCAGAGGCATTCTTGCTGTGAGGCAACAGTGCTAATCATTGGGCTACTGTGTCGCCTGTCTGGAAAGGAGGGAAAGTAGGTCTGGTTATCAAGACGAAGGTATTGAGATCAGAAACTCTGGTTATTTATAGTCAATTAGGAATCATCTGATTGGATAATTGATCATGAGCTGATGCTGGAACAGCTGAGAACAATCATAAGCACAAGATCCTCTCAAAATATGTTTATAAATAAACTTCACTTCATTTAAAATAAGCTTTTTCCCCAAACACACTGCAAATGTTTTAAGTGTCTGCATGATATGCACTCTTTGATCACTTTTCAAGACTTATTGTTTGTTACAGGGTGGGCGCTATTAAACAGGGGTGTGTTTCCCAAACAACGACATTATCATAGTACAATGCATCCTTAGGGAAAATAACGATGTAGTGACAAGTGTTTCCCAAAGACACTTAAAAGTTTAGGCAACCATGTTTTTTTTTTTTTTTTTTTTTTTTTGCAGTGTATGTATTGTAAATTTGCAAAAGTGACGACTGTACAGGAATGAGCCTCCTAATTATACTTGAGTGTGTGTAACCATTGCTGCATTCTTGTGTGTTTGGGATTGGCTATTTTGACTCCTTACTCATTGCTCTGCAGTTTTATCTAAGCTGTTGTTGACAGAGGCACTGTGTTTATGGCTGCTTCACAGACAGTGCACCGTGTTGCCTTGTCCACTTGTTCTAAGTATTTTGAGAATATTTTGGAGACTGATAATGAAGAAAATCAGTTTATGGATGGAAGCAAGCAGACAGTTGGGATGTTTTTTTTTTTTTCATTTCAACATTAAGCATTTTGTTTTTCTTGATTTATTTATGGGTTGTTTGTTGTTGTTTTTTTCTAGGAAGATTTGGCAACATGAACGTGTCAATTTAGAGCAGTGGTGCACAAACTGGAGGGCCGGTGTCCTGTAGATTTAAGCTCCAACTTGCCTCAACACACTGGCACGGTTGTTTCCAGAAAGCCTAAGTGCTCAATAAGCCCAGGTGTGTCTGATTGGGGTTGGAGCTACACCTCCAGGACTGAGTTTGGGCACCCCTGATGTAGAGAATTGAATCACATATTTTAACACACTCCTGAAACATGTGTGTGTGTGTGTGTGTGTGTGCTCAGCTGATAAAATCAGTCGTCACTTTAGCTTCTGTGTATATAATGATTTATTTGTGTTGCCAGATCTTGCAATAAAAAACAGACAACACCTTTATAACCTTAAACCCAAACGGTTTATCTTAATACTAATTTAGCCACATACCAAAATACCTCCATCTGCATACTTTAATTAGTACAAAATATAGTTTAATCAAGTACTTTATGTGAGCAAGTTACCAATTTTGGTATCTGAATCAGCTAATTCATTCTTTTTCTTTTGGCTTAGTTCCTTATTTATGAAGGGTTGCCACAGCAGAATGAACCGGCAACTATTCCAGTATATGTTTTATGCAATGGATGCCCTTCCAGCCCTAAGCCAGTAAACATTCACACACACACACACACACACACACACACACACACACACATACACTCAGGCCAAATTAGTTTTTTCAATTCACCTATAGCGCATGTCTTTGGACTTGTGGGGAAAACAGGAGTATGAGGGAAACACAAGGAGAGCAAACTCCACACAGAAATGCCAAGCCGAGGCTCGAAGCAGCGATCTTCTTGCTGTGAGGCGACATCACTTCCCACTGCGCTACGATGCTGCCCTCAGCTAATTGTAATCAAAATTAATAATACGCTGTAAAAAGGAATTGATTACTTTAAAAACTGTGGACTTAACCTAATTTGTATAGTTACAGTATGCACATATTTCATTTACTTAATAATAGCAAGGTGACGGATTTACTTATTATTTTAAGTTTAGTCAACTAATAGCTTTATACAGTGTAATAATACATTATATTGGCCCACCCTATTGATATTAAACACTTCAAGTATACAGAAAACAGCATACAGAGATGCAGTCAATTATTTAATAATTTAAATAATTACATAATGCAAGCGTGACAAAAACAGCTGCAGAAAAAATCCCAGCTGCACTTATGGCTAAATGAAGGCTTAATAGCAGGGTCTAAGGAAGATATTTTGCAAAATAAACTAGTGGGTCGGTTGGACAGAGCAAACCAGAACAGAACAGACTGCCCATCAAGCTGATATCAAATCTTAAAGGTACAGTTCAGCCAAAAACGAAAATTCTTGTTCCAAACCAAGTTTCTTCCTCCTGTTAAACTCAAAATAAGATATTTTGAAACATGTTGGAAACCTGTAACCATGGACTCGCATAGTATTTGTTTTTCCTACAGTGAAAGTCAATGATTACTCTGTTAAAATAGGAGGGTAAAAAATACCCCAACAAATATCCCAACTATAGGTTATAATAGCACCTTCCCAACTTTGGGTTATTTTAACCCAATGCATTGGCTTATTTTTAATTAATGTATTTTTTTCATTCTGGTATTACTATAATTGCTAGTACTACTATTAATTTTATAAATATATGTATTCGAAAAAATTGAAAATCCTTTTTTCCATTACATTTTAGTTCCAGACAGTTTTGTTAAAATAAATCAAGAATCACAAACAACGAAGACAAAGAACAAAGTACAAACAGTTATAAACTGTACAAGCAGAAAATCATGTGTTGATGGAGCAGAATATGAAGCTCTGTGTGCTGTAGAGGTCGTCCAGCAGCTGCAGCAGGCTTCACTCACTGTCCACAGTGTGCAATACATTTTAACCACATCCAAACACTTCTAAAAGATACTCTTGGATGGTGAAACGGATATAATTTTGATAAAAAATAACAACAATATTATTGCGCTATAGATTAAATAAACTTCATAACGCAAAAACAACTTTATGCACGGATAATACAGCTGTTTTATGTCAGTTACAGTAAATCAGTTGACTGTTTAAATTCAAACATTTTACTCAACTTAAGTAATAAAATAATAATTGAATAAAGGTTAAAAATAACCCAACAAAGCAGCAAATATTTAACCCAATTGGTTGAGTTATTAATAAATAACCTAATAAAGGTTAAAAACAACTCAACAAAGCCCCAAATATGGTTAACTCAACCACTGGGTTGAATAAATAACTCAACAGTTCTTTTTTAGAGTGTACAGGTTTCCAGCTTTCTTCAAAATGTCTTCTTTTGAGTTCAACCAAAGAAAGAAAGTCATAATAGTTTGAAACCACTTGAGGGTAACTATTGAGTACATTTTCATTTTTGGGTGAAGCATTTCTTTAAATGCAAAGCTAATGATGTAGGATTTTCCAACAACATCAATCAAAAATATACAGAAAGGTAAAATGAACAGCATCACTTTTGTCTCTGCTTTCAGTCAGCCAGCATGAGTCAAAATGCAAACTTCATGGATGTTTAGAATAAAGATTCAAAATGCAAGACCATGAACTCTCTGAGGCATACAGCGTGTATTTGCTACTCAATAATACATACTTTGCAATGCCAAGACATCGTAACTTATTCAATACGTCAAACTAGTCTATATTGCATAACACATTCATATTTATAGAATTCTTGGAAGTGTTGGAGAGGAGGGGTAATGGGAGAAGGGTATAATAACATATAATAGCAGGAAACTTTTTTTCTTTGACTAATAGGTCTGCTCCTTTCATAACCTGTCAATTACATTCTCAGTCAATTAGCTTCTCATGGGTGGCACGGTGGCTCAGTGGTTAGCACTGTCGCCTGACAGCAAGGTCTCTAGTTCGAGTCGGGCCAAGTTGGCATTTCTGTGTGGAGTTTGCATGTTCTCCTCGTGTTGGCGTGGGTTTCCTCTGAGTGCTCCGGGTTCCACTACAGTCCACAGCAGAGGTGTGGACTCGAGTCATGTGACTTGGAATCGAGTCAGACTCGAGTCATGAATTTGATGACTTCAGACTCGACTTGACAAAATATGAAAAGACTCGCAACTCGACTTGGACTTGAACATAAATGACTCGGACTTTCACTTGGACTTGCGCCTATTGACTTGTAAAGACTTGCTACTTTCTATAAAAAGCCCAAAGATAAAAAGTATGTTGACACAGAACGCTCTCGCTGTGTGTGTGTGCGTGTGTGACAGAGAGCATGCACGCATACTTTCGACCACTAGCGCTTTGTGGCGCACTTCCGTGTTTTTGCACCAGCGGGAAATTTGAAGATGCCATTTTCATTCTGACTCGGAGAGTGAAATAAACACATCCGCGGTCTGCTCCTTTTGTTTTATTCAGCGGATTTACAACATCTTTCAAAGGTAAGAGACTTTACTACTCGCAATGTGTTACTGTTGTGCAAAAGCATTGTTTTACTGTTGTGTATAAGTCAATGAACTTCAGTTTTTTTAAACCAAATTTACCCTCTCGTGATTTATATCATATAATTATGAATGAACATGGCTGTAATTTATGTTTTTGCACTTGGTCGTTTGTGTCAATGCGCATATTATGTTTTATCTTTGTGTTTTGCCCATCCTCTGACAGTATTTTCTAACTATTTAATTAGTAGTAACATTAATTACATGCCATAATAACTAGATATATAATTTATTTTTAAAGCTCTTAAAACTGTAAAAAAAAAAAAGGTTTTTGTTATTTTCTGGTGACATTTTGCAATAAGGTTTCTTTAGTTAATCTATGTACTAACATGAACTAATAATGAACTATACTTCTAAACCTTTATTAATTATAGTTTAACATTTACTATTGCATTATTACATTTTAAAGTTATGCTTGTTAACATTAATGTTAATGCACTGTGAGTTAACAAGAATTAACCAATAATTTTATTTCCATTAATTAAAGCATAAAATAATGAATACTGTAATGAACTGCACTGCATTGTTTGTTCACATTAGTACATGCATAAACTTAATTAATTAATTAATACAACCTTATTGTAAAGTGTTACATTTTTCATATTTTGGATTAATACTATTAATTTTATTTAGTATTTAAAACCTTAAAGGTATTTTTATTATTGTTGATGTTATGCCTCTTAGCAATATTTTAGTCCTCTATATGGTTTTTAATTGAATTTGTATTGTGAGATTGTAATGTAATGCATCTATATTGTTGAATTTCTGTTTGTTTGTTTTTCTGTATTTCCCCCTCTATATTTAAGGATTATCTACTATTTTTAAAGTACTTAAAACCAACCATCTAATAAAAAATACAATTAACAATCACATTTTGTTTCATGAGTGTCTTTGTTCCTGTTTTGTAGGACTCTTATTTTAACAGATTTCATTTGGAAACACTTGACTGATCATTCAATTAAAGTTTTACCTTTATTATTCCATCACTCAATGAGATCATTTAATTGTGAGTTGAATTACTCCATTTGTAATTGTTTTTAAATAAACTAAAAACAAAGACTTGTTTTATTCAGTTTGTTGAATGTGAACTTCTCTACTTTACATATTAAAAGATATTTAAAACCACTATGAATGTATTTAAATTAATATTTAAATTTATATAACTGTTTCACTGTGGGTATTTCTATTTTAATTTATTTAGCACATTTATTGGCTATTCAAACATGAAAAGAAGTTTTAGATACTTTGTGGCTCTAATAAATGGTTAAACATTACAATATCCCTGCTGAAAAATCCAGCTTAAACCAGCCTAGGCTGGTAAGCTGGTTTTAGCTGGTCGACCAGGCTGGTTTTAGAAGGGTTTTGGTCATTTCCAGGCTGGTTTCCAGCCATTTCCAGCCTGGTCTTAGCTGGTCAGGCTGGAAACAGACCAGCAAAATCCAGCTAAAACCAGCTTGACCAGCCTGGTTTAAGCTGGACATAGCTGGTTTTAGCTGGTCATCTCCCAGCCTGACCAGCTAAGACCAGGCTGGAAATGGCAGGAAACCAGCCTGGAAATGGCCAAAACCCCTCTAAAACCAGCCAAACAGCCTAGGCTGGTTTAAGCTGTTTTTTCAGTAGGGATTTTTGACAAAATGTTCTAAAATTATTGTTTACAAGTGCCTAAGTGGGATTCGAACCCCGTTCTTTGTGAAAAGAAAGAAAAATCTGATTGGCTCTGACATTACATTCACCAGTGGGCAGGTACTTCAATCTGATTTGCTGGTCTCTCATGCGCGTATTCAGTCTCTCTGGGTTTGCTTGAGTTTTGTCCACACTGGCGCTTCATAATTTTCCTGCTTTTGCTCTCCAGAGATCCTCCTGATAAATTGATTATTCCAGAATGTTGATATGGTTTGTATATTGCTAAACTATTTAGTAACAATACACGAAAAACTATGAGGTTAAGGTAAATTCTATGATAAATACTAGTGTTTTTGAGAGTTAGGTATACTGCCTATGTTTAAGCCTAGTATTATTTACAAGTTGTTAATGAATGCTTCAGCATACTGTAGTATTAAGAATAGTGAACTAATAAAATGAAATACAGAGTGTAGTTTTACTACAGTAAAGTGTGGTGAATTGTAGTATAATATACCCAATACTGTAAAAAAACTACAGCACTGGGTCATTTGTTTATATTACACTTGTGTTACCATAGCAACTATAATATTACCCCAACAGATTAATTAAAGTACTTTACTATAGTACTGTTCAAAACCCTGTCCATGCCAATAGATGTGTTCAGGGGCCCTGTGGAACAGCTTTTCCTCAAAATGAAGAGGATGACATGGAAAATGTCCTCCACAATCTCATCAATAATGTGGAAGACAGCAGAGACGTGTTCACTTTATTTTAGTTGCCATGATAAAATGGGATTGATAGTGAGATTTATTTAAAGAGTGAATAGTACAGTAGGCTATAATGCCAAATCAAGTTTTTCCTTATTTTTATCACAGTTACATTTCTGCTTGTGTTAGTTATATTTTTGTTTAAATGCTTTTTATTTGATTAGTATGGTACACCTTTTGGATGATTAATAAATGTTTGTAAAACAAAATGCATTCTTTACATCCAACCTCTATTCTCTGTGTCTTTAAGTGTTTGAAACTGGAAATATCTCATCATAAAACATACAGCCAAAATGTTATGGTTTATTAGATAAAAAATTTAATATGTAAGTCTATTTTAGTATTTTGGTTATTGTTAATAAATAGTGCCTCAATATAAATCATATCAAAAAGCATGAAAGGAAGAGGAAACACAAGACACAAATTCTATATATAATCTCTGAGAGCGCGCAGGAAAATGTGTGCGTGAGCAGTGCATATTTGAGAGCGAGAAAATTTGCGCGTGAGCAGCGTATATTTGAGAGCTCGCAAGCAGTTTTGTCCACAGAGGAAATCGGTGCACGAGCATCACACAAGGTAGAGAGCAAAGCTCTTCAACGTTATGTGAAGAAAACAACGTTATTGTTTGTATGAAGTAGCCTACTTCATTTAGAATATGTGCTACCATTTTACATTGCTGCTAGACAGATTTGCATCTCCATCTCTTTAGCACACACGAGATTCAATTGACAAAATACCAAGTTAACTCAATTTTACTTTGCAGCATACAGGAGTTGTTGGTCCACTGCTGCCTCATTGAGGTTGTTTATGTAGTTTTAGTTAATCACAAGTTGATCACTGAAGACATGACATAGCACAACTAAACTTAATGAACTAGACAGCAGTAGACCTGCAATTTCTGTGTGATGTGAAGCAAAATGGACTCTTTTTTTGGTGGAACTCATTCTTGTGCAATAGGCTGTGTAGACGAGACGCAGCACTGTTTAGCACTTTTTCAGAAAATTACATTTGTATCTTTATATATCCAAGCAATGTTCTTTCATTAAAAAAAAGGTTTGTTTAATAAATACAGATCTTACAGCCATACATAATCTGTTTAAATTTTATTTTTCTGTTAAAAAGACTCGAAAAGACTCGAAAATCAAACTATAGGACTTTGGACTTGACTTGAGACTTGTTGCCTTTGACTTGGGACTTGACTCGGGACTTGCCTGTCTTGACTCGGGACTTGACTCGGGACTTGAGGGCAATGAATTGAGACTTACTTGTGACTTGCCAAACAATGACTTGGTCCCACCTCTGGTCCACAGCAGGGGTCACCAATCTCGGTCCTGAACGGCTGGTGTCCTTGCAGGGTTGAGCTCCAACTTGCCTCAACACACCTGCCTGATGTTTCAAGTAAAACCTAGTAAGACCTTGATTAGCTTGTGTTTGATTAGGATTGGAGCTAAAATCTGCAGGACATTGGCCCTCCAGGAACAAGTTTGGTGACCCCTGGTCCACATGCATGGGGTGAGTTGGATGAACTAAATTGGCCGTAGCGTATGAGTGTGTGTGTGAGTGCGAGAGTATATGAGTGTTTCCCACTGAGTTGTGGCTTAAAGGGCATCAGCTGCGTAAAACACGGTGCTGGAATAGTTGGCGGTTCATTCCAATGTGGTGACCTCTGATAAATCAAAGACTAAGCCGAAAGAAAATGAATGAATGAATGAAAGAATGAATGAATGAATAAGCTTCTCATATGCAACTGCTGATATATTGCCAAGTCAATAAAATATTGAATTTTCACCAGAGGATTCTCCTTCTTGTGGAAATATTCAAGTATGAAGCCAGTTTAAGATAAAAAACACTGCAATATTGAAAATCTGAACCAAAATTGAAACTTGTGTCATCAGTTTGAAGGTGTAAGTGATTTTACAAGCGTTACCAGTAATATTTTACCCATAAGTACCCAAGGGTAAAATAACTGATTCTATTTGAAGACATTTTCAATGGACCTTTTTCACAGCTTTGATGGATTTAATGATCAACATCTCAAATCCGTAAAGGTTTTTTTTTTTTAGATTTTGATTAAATAATATATGTACATTTAACTCTACGACAAAAAACCAGCTTAAACCAGCCTAGGCTGGTTGGCTGGTTTAAGCTGGTCGACCAGGCTGGTTTTAAAGGGGTTTTGGCCATTTCCAGGCTGGTTTCCAGCCATTTCCAGCCTGGTCTTAGCTGGTCAGGCTGGGAGATGACCAGCTAACACCAGCTTGACCAGCCTAGCCAGGCTGGGAGCCCAGCCCAAACCAGCTATGTCCAGGTTAAACTAGGCTGGATAAGCTGGTTTTAGCTGGATTTAGCTGGTCATTTTCCAGCCTGACCTGCTAAGACCAGGCTGGAAATGGCTGGAAACCAGCCTGGAAATGACCAAAACCCCTTTAAAACGTGGCTGGTCAACCAGCTAAAACCAGCCAACCAGCTTATGCTGGTTTAAGCTGGATTTTTCAGCAGGGAAGCTATACTTTCTACTATATCATTTTGCATCAAATAAAAACATACAAAACTAATTACCACTTATGTGAGGTGGTATAATGCAGCGTTTATGTGGAGCAGGAAGGCCCAATCCCAATAAGGCCCAATCCCAAACAAATATTTTTATACCTGCACCCCTCTCCCTTGGCCCTCGAAACAGAGTGTGAAGGGGAGGGGCTTCAAATTTACCCCTAAGAACTGGGGCAACTGTACAACACCTGCACACATCATCATATGTCGTCACAAGTTCTTACTTCATATGATCTTGTGGATGCTGAACACTGGTGGAGGTGCAGAGAACCCCACATCATGATTGTGAAGTGATTTGGGTATATGGCCATACGCAATAAATGCGCTATATAAATACACATTACATTATTTTCCAGAAGCGTGGAACCCCTATGATGGTTTTTATTAATTAAAGCCATTGTTTCTGAACAGAAAAATCATACTGAGTCCAAACTTTTCAACGCTGATGTAGTTTGGAATCTAAATCTTCACTCTGATTTCACTGAGATAACACTAAGTACAGGGTGATGACTTGAGATGCAGATGGTTTCCACATTTAGTACGGAAGGTGAGAAGCTGCGAGCGTTCACAGAAAGACATTTCCATGTGTTTCTTCGCCAGAGAGTGAAAGTGTGAGTGCGTATGTGTGTCAGGGTTTCACTCAGATGAGAAGTTTAATTAAAGCACTTTGTCAGATGTAGGAGCAGCATGGGTTTATCTTAAGACAATGCTCTAGGCCATTCTTAGCAGCACGAACCGTACACACTCTGCGATGAAACACTTTATTCCTTTATGATATGAATTGCTTACATGGATCCTAATTAGTTTTGATGTCATGCTATTTATTCAGTTGTATATTCACAGCAGATCTAAACATGATAAACGTTTACTCCCAATGGAAAATGTTCAATCACTATGCAGTTACATGGTTTCCAGAAATGTATGGTATTTCAAAGTATGCTGGAGTTTGCTTATAATTACTGATAGCCATTTTCTCAGTTCTTGAAAGCTAAAACATGAAAAGAGTTCTTTCAAAAATGTAACTTCGGTCATCATTTGCTCACCAACTCTTGTCATTCCAAACCTGTATTTCCTTTAATCCTTAGTAGAAAATGAAGGATGATATCATGCAATTCTGTCTGTTTCTCTTTCTGACTCTAAAGGTGTCTGAGTGATATTTATTTATTTACTGTTTGTTTGTCATCACAAAAAGCCACAAAAAAACCCCACTTTAGAATATCGTTGTTCACAGTTGCTTGCTGAGGGTGGCACGGTGGCAAAGTGGTTAGCACTGTCACCTCACAGTAAGAACGTTGCTGGTTTGGGTGCCCACTTGGACAGTTGGCATTTCTGTGTGGAGTTCACTGGTTTTCCCCACAGTCCAAAGACATGCGCTATAGGTGAATTGGAATAACTAAATTGGCTGTAGTGTATGAGTGTGTGTGAGAATGTTAGAGTATATGGGTGTTTCCCAGTTGTGGGTTGCAGCTGGAAGGGCATCCGCTGCGTAAATCACGTGTCAGAATATTTAGCGGTTCATTTTGCTGTGGTGATGCCTGATAAATAACAGGACTAAGCCGAAGGAGAATGAATGAATGAGTGTTGCTTGCTGGTGGAATGATTTTATCAACCACATCTAAAATATTAAAACTCTGATAATATTTAGAGACAGCTGAAAACAGACACTGTTGAAGAACGTCCATTTACTGTTTATCTACCTTTTTTTTAATCCCACCATATTCTAGCTTATTCATTCATTCGTTCATTTTCTTTTTGGCTTAGTTCATTTATTAATCTGGGGTCGCCACAGCTGAATGAACCACCACCTTATCCAGCACATGTTTTATGCAGTGGATGCCCTTCCAGTGGCAACCCATCCCTTGGAACGACCCATACATACTCATTCACAGTCATACCCTACGGACAATTTAGCTTACCCAATTCACCTATAGCGCATGTCTTTGGACTGTGGGGGAAACAGGAGCACCCGAAGGAAACCCACAGGGAGAACATACAAACTCCACACAGAAATGCTAACTGACCCAGCCGAGACTCAAACCAGCGACCTTCTTGCTGTGAGGCTGTTGTGCTACCCACTGTGTTACTTTTTTAAGTCATGTCTGAAACGTTGTGTTACTATCAGCTCTTGTAACAATTTGACTTTTTATAATAAACTTTTTGTTTTCCTCATTTGTGAGTTGTTTAGATAAAAGCACCGGTTAAATCAGGAGTTTTAGATGCCACAGACCTTCACACAAGACACCTCCATCTAATATGTATTTATGTAGTTGCTTGTACATTTAAAATGTTTAAGATTAAAATTAAAATTAGTTTCTGTTAAGCTACATTATTACATTTTTAATATTATTATGGTACGCTGAGATTTCCACCTTTATTAACGTATTTCAAATTTACATTTTGAATTTACATACGGCGGGTCATTCCACTGTGGCAACCTCTGATGAATAAAGAGACTGAGTCAAAGGAAAATGAATGAACGAATTTATTTATAAATTTGTCATTTTACAATTATTTTATATCATTTTAAAACGTTTTATATTTTTATTATGTGTTTACTAAATTACTCGTTTGTTCCTTTCATACGTGTGTTAAAATGTTATATTCTTCGCAAAATGTTTATAATTAAATGATTACAAAAATTGTGTGTAATTTTTTTTACAAACATTAACAGACCATCAGTATTCTCTTTTACTCCCCTAAAGTCCCAGTCTGAAACCCCCTGCACTTAATGCATAAATGTAAAAATATAAAACTATGGTCATTCATTAATTTTCCTTCGGCTTAGTGCCTTATTTATCTGGGGTCACTACAGTGGAATGAACCGCCAACTATTCCAGCATATGTTTTACGCAGCAGATGTCCTTCCAATAGTGTATTAGGAAACACCCATACACTTTTGCATTCACACACACTCTGGTACACTATGGCCAATTGACCCTTCACTAAGCCACCCCCGAAAACCTCTAAACTGTGTTCCCTACAAAAATACAAACAAATTATTTTTCACAGCTGTCTTTCTTTTTTCACTCGATATTATGAGCACTGCTCTGTTTAAGCCCTCGCAGTAGTCATACCAATAGTAGTCATATTTCTATCTGTTTCAAGCTACGAATATTTGAAATTACATATCAACAGAACAAAACCAAGATGTGACAAAGTGAGCACTTGCAATCAAAATACTTCACCTGCAGCTGTTTTTCAAGAATTTATATGCCTCATGTCTATGTCAGAACAGTTCACTTATGTTTTCATCAGTCTTTTGGAGATTTAGTCAATGCTGACGACGTATAGCGAGTTAGTGTGTGCTTTTATATTATATTATATCGTCTGATTAATATTTGTTGGTAGGGAAAATCTATTTGTTCACTTCTGCTATTCATACTTTGATTTGCATTTCAATTGATTTATTGTTTCCACTTAACCGCAAATTAGAACAGAAACGGTATAAAAAGCACACAAACATGCTGACAGTTATAGCTATTGTACATTGTTATGGGTCAATGATGCGAATATTTGGTACAAATCCATCAATTTCCCCTTTCTGGCTGAATGAATTACGTAGAGGCACTGTCCATACATGTTTTCTCATCGGTTAGTAACGCTATATTACATTGCACAACAATTAATCTATCAGACTTTGACTGAAAATAGAGAAATCACGGTTTAATTTGTTATTATTAGATTATTTTTAAATGTCACCTCTCCTGCTGTGCATGTACTGAGCTGTTGAATGGTCAGCTTATGAGGCAGCTAGGCTAACCTAGCTTCAATTTCGATTAAGGTTAAGTTATTTTCTAATCGATTGCCTATTATGTCGTGAATATACCCCTGCAATGCATAGTACAGTCCTTATTTGTCTGGCTTTCTCGGATATTTCACCCGTTTGCCAAAAATGACTAATTATATCCCTGGAAATGTCTGACACCGCATACATATTGTAATAGACGTGCCAGGCACGCAAGCTTGACAGGTGTAGCAACAGTAACTAAGGAGGCCATGTCTTAGCGAAGAATCAATTGTGTTTACCCAGCCCTGCTAAAAAAACCCAGCTAAAACAAGCCAACAAGCCTAGGCTGGTTTAAGCCTGGTTTAATGACCAGCCTGGTTTTAGAGGGATTTGGGCCATTTCCAGGCTGGTTTTCAGTCATTTCCAGCCTGGTCTTAGCTGGTCAGGCTGGAAAATGACCAGCTCCAGCTAAAACCAGCTTGACCAGCCTGGTTTAAGCTGGACATAGCTGGTTTTGGCTAGGCTCCCAGCCTGGGTAGGCTGGTCAAGCTGGTTTTAGCTGGTCATCTTCCAGCCTGACCAGCTAAGACTAGGCTGGAAATGGCTGGAGACCAGCCTGGAAATGGCCAAAACCTCTCTGAAACCAGGCTGGTCATCCAGCTAAAACCAGCCAACCAGCCTAGGCTGGTTTAAGCTGTTTTTTTCAGTAGGGAGTCCACCTATACCGCATGTCTTGGCCTGTTGGGGACACTGGAAAACCTGGACGAAACCCATGCGAACACAGGGAGAACATGCAAACTCCACACAGAAATGCCAACTGGGGCAGCTGGGACTTAAACCAGTGACCTTTTTGCTGTTTGGTGACAATGCTAACCACTGAGCCACTATGGGTCAATGGATGCCAATATTGTTTGAACAATACTGTCTTTTATCATATAGACAAAGAAAAACTCAGTGTCATATTTTGTCTTCTGCAGAAGAGAAAAGGTCTATCAATTTTGAAATGACAAAAGGGATGAGCAAACTGAATTTTCTGTGAACTAACCCATGCGATTTTCTAGAAGCACAAACACAGCACATCTGAGAACAAACGTCAGAGCGTCAGGTCTGCTATGAATCCAGCGTAATGGCCTCAGTCATTCCTAAGTGGTAAGGCAAGCTCAATGACTCACATGTGCGAGATTGAGTCCACCACATCGACAGATTCAGACTCCCAGCGTCCTCCCCGCAGGAGTTGGGTGAGCTGTCAGTGGCGACCACTGGAGATTTGTCCTGATTCTGCAGGTTGAATATTTTCGGGAGAGACGCCAGAGCCAGCGCTGAAGCTGGTGACGGGCCGAGCAGCCGCAAACGCAAAGCCTTCGCCGAACGATGGAGATCACCAATGAAGCAGTAGCAAAAAGGGTTGAGAGAAGAGTTGGTGAGGCCCAACCACTGTGCAAAGGGTCTGGTCTGTAGGAGCCAGTCTGGTGGATGGCGCAGCTCACGGTCTAGCCAAATATCAGTCACATACATAGGCAACCACGAGAGAGCGAAAAGCAGCACCAAAGCTGTGACCATACGTGCGATCTGTCTACGCCCTTGAAGCCTTGTTTCATGAAGAGCCTGAGAACGAGGGTCCAGTTCAGTGAATCGACCGTCGGTGGCAGAGCTGCGCAGTCGGCGACATGTCAAAAAGGCTAAAGTGAGATTAAACGTAACAGGCAGGCAGTAGAGGGCGCTGAAGAGCAAGACGTTGTACACCTGACGCAAACGTGGCTGAGGCCAAACTTCTCCACAGACGGGTAACACGATGGCCAGACCGTCAATCAGAGCGACTTCATCACGCCTGGTTACAATGGCGACTGGCATGCAGATCACTGAGGAGACGAGCCACACGATGGTGACAGAGGCCAGAATGCGTCGGCGAGTAAAGTAGGCACGGGATTGCAGCGGCGAGTGAACTGCATAGTATCGGCTAATGCTGATGACTGTGATGCTCAAGACACTGGCGGAAACAGACACCGCTTGTGTGAAGGGCACGGCACGGCACAGGAAGTCTCCGTATATCCATGGTGTGTAGATACGGTGGCCCAAGGTGACGGGCATGCACACGCAGACCACCGCCAGGTCACACACGGCTAAGTTTATTAGCAGACAGCGGGTGGCGCTCACCCCCGACAGACGTACACTTCCATGCTGGCCCAGTAAGACTTTGAGGGACATGACATTTCCGAAGAAACCCACGAGGAAGGAAATGGAGTACAGGACAGTCAATATAATAGTGCCAGGCTCTCGGATGGTGAGGAACAGCTGCCATTCTAAAGCGGCGTTATCCTGGAAGAAGAAGGTGCTGTTGAAGAAACTGGCTGATGAGGAACTGCTTTTGTTTTGAGGTTCACGTTGAAGGTCATAGAGTTGGGTTGGTGGCTGATCTGGGGTCAGATTCATCGTTGTTTTCCTGTGTTGTTGAGTGGGTGAACTATCTAAAGATCTAAACTACATGGTAACGATTGAAATGTTCTACCTTACTTTCAGGTACCAAAGTTTGCATTTATGGACAAAAAAGCTTGAAGACCATGGAAAACCGGACAATCTTAAATCCATGTTTGTTTTTTTCTGTCAGTTCACAAGCCAGAGCACAATTCAGTCTCTTCTTCCACACTGTATCAAATACAGAATTCACATTTACCTCTTCAGACAAGATTGTTGGCTACAAGAGAAAATTAGACCTGCTTTTTTCTTAAGTATCTCTTCTTCTTCTTCTTTGCTTGGTTTTCTTCCTTCACACCTTGGTATCATGTATAACCTGAAAAGGGACAGACAGTTATACACTGATGTGCATGCATGCATTAATCTATTCACTGAAAAGGCAACAAAAACCTACAAGCAAAAGCTTTCCAAATCCTTTAATTTATTCATACTTCTGATCTCATGCTGCTGCACCCATTCATGTGCATATAAGGGCGACCGAGATTACAACTTTAAAGGGCTAACACTAGGAAATGACAAAGAAAGGTTTTTTACATTGTATAAATAGCTTTACATTCACACAATGCACCTGTCAAATTGACATGAACTCATGTTTATGTATAGTCACGAATGGCACTGCAGTCTATAACATTTCATGCATTAAAACCCTTTTGGTTACCATTTTGTTTTATGTATATAAAATAATACTAAATGTAATACACAATCAAATGTATGCTGATGAATTTAATTCCTAATGATAATTTGTTTACCTCAAAATAGAATTATTGTGATTCATAAGCAGCATTTGAAAACCCTAAACACTCTATTAAAATATTACATCTTCTTTTAACTATACATTTAAAAACTATGACACATAGCAGTCGACACAGAATACAGCTCATTTTACGCACAGTTGAATTTGAAATAGACACTCACCCAAACAATTAAAGGCTCTAAAGTATCTTCAGATTGGTGAAAAGTTAAGCCAAGATCAACGTAAACATTTTCCACCAGACTTCCATTAGATCCAGCGCGGTGATGCTTCGGTTACCTGTTCACGACCTCTGGTAAAGGAGATGAGCTTTCGGCTGAGCTTCAAGCTTTAACTGTGCGGAATACTTGCGCGCATGCGCCTCCTCGCGGCAGCATAAAGTCATTACTCAAGCACAATCGGTCATCAGATGTGCTTCACTTCTCACTCGGTAACCTGCCTTGATTGAAGCACGTTCAGGTGCCCAGATGTCCGAATTAAATATTTAGGTTGTGAAATAATTTAATGTAAATAGATGAAAATTAAGAAAAGGAAAAGCCTACCTGAACACCCCACACCACTTTTATTCCTTTTGCCTGAAAAGAAAACCTCACTGAACCCACATGATAAAATACAATAAACAATTTCAATATGCTCGTGTCAATGGCCCATGAAAATTTCCTGGTAGTTGTGATACTATTTCACAACTGTAACAAAAGGCAATTCAATCGTAACTTAATGTTAAAACAGCTATCATAACATTATTTACCAATGTGTGCCTCTTTTTGGATTCTCGGAAGCTACATGTAACACAGGAAATACACTGTTTTTGTTTACATCCCTCAAAATGGTCAATAGTATTTTGGTAGTGTTTTTAACGCTATTAAAGTACTTGAATTAGTCTGTTGCTTTAATTCTAATGTCGTAGTAGGCTACATAGTAAAACAAATAAAAGGTTTTCTACAACAATTATTGGTGGCTCAGTGGTTAGCACTGTTGCCTCACAGCAAGAAGGTCGCTGGTTTGAGTACCGGCTGTGTGGAACTTGCATGTTCTCCCCGTGTTAGGGTTTCCGGATGCTCCAATTTACCCCACAGTCCGAAGACATGTGCTATGGGTGAACTGAATAAATCAAATTGGCCATAGTGTGTGAATGAGTGTCTATAGGTGTTTTCCAGTACCGGGTTGCAGCTGGAAGGGCATCTGCTGTGTAAAAAAACATGCTAAATAAATTGCCGGTTCATTCCACTGTGGCGGCCCCTGATGGATAAAGGGACTAAGGCGAAGGAAAATTAATGAAATATTTTTTTTTTATTTACTGCAGTAAAAACCAGCTATATCTATCAGTTCACCATAATCAATATAGTAACCTATGCTGTAGCATTCATCAATTGAAAATAATATACAGCAAAATACAGTAAATTACATGGAACATATGGTTAAATATGTAAAAATGATTTAAAAATGTGTCAATTACCCTACCTTATAATTTGTATATCATTTATTAACATAGCTTTTTTTTAGCTAAAAAGCTACACTGGAGAATTGGCTTTCAATCATAAGGTTTCTCTTGTATAAAAAAATCAAACCAGTAACTGAAAAACCCAGCTCACGTGTTACTTGTGCCCAGATGTAGAGAATACCAGTGCAGATCTTGCCCATCCGGTAATTACCTCCCACTCTGTTAATGTGGATGATACTTTCTCCTGTCAACCCAATTCATTTGATGTGGCTTGTTTTGAATTCATTAAGCTGTAGTGTTGCCATTTGCCGCTACATCTGTAAATTTCAGTGCTCCGTCTGTGCCAACAATTTCTCTGGGGTGTTTCGCCAATATCAGGTGTAATTAAACTGACCATCGTGATAAACATAGCGGACAAAAATAAGGTACAGTACGACATTTGAGTTTTAAAATTATGGTTAATCAATGTATTTTCTCTCAATGGTTGTTTCAAAGTAACGCAATCCCAGGATTTAATAAACTATAGGCTAATCGTTACGTCAACTGACCAAGATCTCGGATTATTCAGGCAGTATAGTGTTGTCACCTCACAGCAAGAAGGTCGCTGGTTCGAGCCCCAGCCGGGTCAGTTGGGATTTCTGTGTGGAGTTTGCATGCCCGTGTTTGCGTGGGTTTCCTCTGGGAGCTCCGGTTTCCCCCACAAGTCAAAAGACATGTATAGGTGAATTGGGTATGTATTGAGTGTGCATAGTTTCCCCAGTGATGGGTTGCGACTGGAAGGGCATCCGCTGCGTAAACATTTAAGCTGGATGAGTGTTTGGTTCATTCTGCTGTGGCGACCCCAGGTTAATGGAGGGACTAAGCCGAAAAGAAAATAAATGAATGAATAACATCATGAATCAATTTTCCAAAATATGTTTTTGTCTTGTAATGAATTGCTATGGTAGTCCTAGATGAAAGTGTTTATTCGGGTCGATTCTTGATAAAGAATAGCCCAGTACCTCCTTCATTTAACAGAAGCATAAAACATTTCGTTTTATTTACCGGCTTGTAAAGCAGCACACGTTACACTGATTTCAATATATATCTGCAAAAATTTAATTTCTGACTTAAGACCTAATAAGAACTTAAAGTACTGTCAGGCGTCACAGGGTATTCACTTTGTTTGGCTCATAGGCCATTTAAACATTGTATGAATGACATTCTTTTTTAACTATTCTTATGACCATTATGTAAAGATCACTGCGAAACTACACAACAGTTGTGTGGACAGCGGCTGGAAGTGCATCTGCTGCGTAAAACATATGCTGGATAAGTGGTGGTTCATTCCGCTGTGGCGACCCCAGATTAATGGAGGGACTAAGCCGTAAAGAAAATGAATGAATGAACATTTTAAAAGTTGACCTATACACTGGGCAGCTGAGAATTACATAATATTATTTGTTCAATGTATTGTGCTTCTGGTGGTTCAGTTGACGCCAGTCAGCCTATGACGTCTCCTCTATTTTTAATCCAATTTATTATTTGCTATATGAAAAATGTTTACGTCGTTCTACTGTATTTCTGATAACCATGGCAGTATGTTAAAATAAATATTATGACACATTTCTTTAATACCAAATCAAAGTCTACACTATGAATACTGATGTTCTCTCTGATGTTTATCAGAAAGTCAGAGGCTTGTATAGACAGCACTTCATGAACAACACAAGTTTAGACTACTTTCTCTATGGCATTTAAACATAAAGCAGTTTATTAACAGCCCAACTGCATTTATTTATTTTTTTTTGTAGTTGTACTACAACATGGTCTACTTTTAAAATATATGCCTGCTCACAGACTTTCATGCAGTTTTCAAACAAACACCTGTACAAATTCTCTTCCAGAACTTTGGCATACCTTCAAAGCTTAGATTTCGCATTTTGTTTGTTTTTGTAGCGCAAATCTCGATAAATGCATACCGTGATAAAAGGATTTTTCTCTGTTTCCAGGCACTGATGCTCAACACCCTGCACCAGATAAGTTCATTTTAATATATTATTAAAACACTGAATCCAGGCTCAGAAAATCAAGTTTTCTGACATGTACAACATCTTGAATCACAAATGAAAAAACATAAAAAAACATGAAAAAATCCATAAGAATTGTTATCAAAACATCAATTTATGACGAGTCATTCGAATCATTCACATTTAGAAAGGAGTGAGTAGGCTCATCTGTTATGGTCTATACAATAGAAAGCTAACAATACGCTAGAAAAAGAAAATGTGTACATTTACAGAAAGAAAGGTTACTGTATGAAAATGTTAAGAAAGGCAGAATATTTCCTCCTTGTGTTTCCTTCAGTCATGCAACTGCATCCTATGGTACAGAATCATAGATCCGAACATTTGGATTGTCTCTAAATGATGGTTAAGTGATTGAGTAGATACTGTAAAAAGACTTGTGTGTTTCAGAGCAGTTTTACATTGTGTATTTGAGTGTTAAGGTGCATTTTTATCCACTTGCATTGAGTGTAAAAGGACTCCAGTAATATTCTGCTTTTGTGAAACGTAGTGTTGCATTGTTGCTTTTTGTGCATGAGTGATATTTAGTGTCGTAACTAAATGGCCTAAGCATGTTTGTGCATGAGATTTGAGGGATACAAGCCCTTTCCTGTTGGCATCTTAACACAGCGTCCATTTTAGTTGCACGGAAAGAAACCTCAATTGACAGAAGGTGTCACAAAGTCATAAAAGTTACAGCATCATAGCATTTTCCAGTTTAAAACGACATTTCTACCTGCTAATGTAATTTATGATATTTATTAAAATCAAAATGAATCCATAAACACCTACGTTCAAGAATCAGGTTGCGATGTCTCGAGATTGGCTTCGGATGCCTCATCTTACGAATGATAACATTAGCTGTTGACTGGCATGTCATGACAAACGTCGAAACACTGTAATGTCAGCCTAATGAGACTGGATGCAAGTAAATGAAACCAACAATACTGCACTTGGTAAAGACAGCTAGGTTATCTTACACTACATCCACACAAGTCTTACTTAGTGACTGCATGACAAGGAGGAACTTTCCTCAGTTTCATTGTTCCCATCAGAATTAGTTTTTTTTTCATCCTTCTCCTGCGGAAAGAAGGCGAAGCCACTAAAAAGTCCAGTAAGTGGCACACGTCCAGTGTCCATATTGCAGATCCATCAACACCACAGAGAAGTGTTTCCCCATAAATGCGAAACAAAAATAAGAACAAGGCTGACCATGGTGAAAATAAAATCCGATTCACTACAAAACTAAAAATCTCCTGATAAAAATAAAAAAGAAGCCTGGACGACATGCCTAAACTGAAGACAAAAAATAACAATGTGGGGAGGCATTTCTCTTTAAGTCCAGGTATCCCTTCTTCGCCTTTCCCACTCCGCGCAGACTTTCCTCCGTTAGAAATATTCACATTTAAAGTGTGCACATACACACACATGAGCACCCACAAGTGTATTCACAAATTCAAGTGTCTACAAAACATGTACTATTATTTCATCACAGAGTTCATTGACGATTATTTTTTTCTTCATCACTGCAGCTCTAAGCCACGGCAAATGTCGCACTGCACTGTTACAGAGAAGATTAGTGCATCGAGTTTGTAGTGTTGCTCGTTTAGACATTTCTTTTTTAAGTACAAAAACATTATTTACAAAGAGCAAAGCTCGTGAGTTGTGCGGTTTTAAAACGCACTCACTAATGCACAAGGCAAACACTCCACTCGCACAAACACACTGTTTATGTGCTGTGCAACTGTTTCCCTTCTACAATAAAATACTGGGTCACACTTTACAATAAAGATCCATTAGTTTACGTGAGTTAATGCATTTACTAGCATGAACTAAGAATGCATTTATTAAATACAGTTCAGCATTTACAAATGCATTATTAAAACAGGTTAACGTTAGTTAACGCACTGCTAACAATGAACACATATTGTCATTAACATCCCAGCAAGCATTTTTTGTTTCTTAAAGATGTCTAATAGACATCTAAACATAGTCATCTTGGCTAAAACAAGGCTAAATTTGGGCTGTCAGTCAAAATCTAATAGACGTCGAAGAATAGGCCAAAACTAGACTTTATCAAATAAACAGAAATGAATGACAACACAAAGTCGGTCTAATCGGTCTAGTTGACGACTAGTCTAGTTTTGGGCTATTCTTAGGGTGCTTTCACACCTTTGAATCAATTCATTTGTTCCAAAACAGGGATTAAAATTGTTACAAAGTTGCACTTTGTTCTTGGTGCGGTTCGCAACAGACCAAAATAGCTAAAACAAGTCATGTGTAAGTAAACTCTCCTTACATTGGTCAGAGTTTCAAAGTTTATTTTGCAGAGTCCTGCTCAGCAGTCATACCTCCTTATTTTAATTTATAACGATGAGCAATAAGACATTATAAGCGAAAAGCTGCGTTTTCATTTTGAATGGTGACACCCACAGACGTCGTCACTAAATATAGAGCAGAGATAAGACTTTCTCATAAATAGCAGTCAGCTTATGCATTATAGGCTTTACATTACAGAGTGCAATAACAGATAAACTAAGACTGCTGTTTGGTCAGTTTTCCTAACGGATAAACAGCTCTCGTTGATAGTAAACATGCTTTCACTTTCGTATTTTACATGAAAAGCACATTTGCCATTAGGAATGGTTCTCTCTTCCTATGGCCGTATATATTTTTATTATATATCCATTATACACTGTGATATAGCCGGGCTCGGATTGCTTTCTCTCTACAAGAGAAAACTCCAGAAGAAATCCAGAGAACGAACTCCAGAGTTTGTTTCTAACAAGCCAAGACCACCTCATTCAGGCGATCTCAGACTGATTGTTTTGGCACGGATCCAAGTGCAATTGCTGGTTTCACATTTGCCAAACGAACCACACTAACTGGGCAAACAAGACAGGTTCCGAAACAAAAGTCTAGGAGAGTAAGCACTCTTAGATGTCTATTAGATTTTCACTGACAGCTCACCTTGTTTTAGCCAAGCTGTCTTTGTTTAGATGTCTATTAGACGTCTATTAAATACAAAAATGTTTGCTGGGATGCATGTAATACATGCATTGTTAATGTTTGGTTCATGTAAACAAATACATTGGCTGACATTAACTTATGGAGCCTTACCATACCTGCCAACATTTATCTCTGAAAATCCGGGAGAATGGTTAGTGGGTAAATGTTCAGGGATGATGTGTCTGAATAACACTGTTGAGAACCAGGTTAGTAGCTGTACTGTGGTGTTAGTAACCATACTATGGGATTCGATCCGATTGCAACGGCCACCCAAAACCTGCTCCAAAGTTGGCGACTCGGGAATGTTACATACTGCAACAAAAAAAGCTAAGGACCGCGGGTAGGGGTGGGGTTGAGAGTTTTCCGGGAGAAATAACAAAATGGGAGGGTGGTGGGAGATAGGTCTGAAATCAAGGAGATGGGTCTGAAATCAGGAGAGTCCTGGGAAAAACGGGAGTGTTGGCAGGTATGAGCCTTATTGTAAAGTGTTACCAAATACTGAATGTGCATAATGGCTCAAAGGCTTGATGGCTGTCAATTCACACTGGGTTACACCATAGATCACACTGTACTGTAAATACAAAGAGTAGCCTTGTAAATCCACAAGTATGGAATTCAGTGAACTCATGAACATTTGTAAACGAGTAAACGTCTCCTTCAACATCGAATAGTAATGATGGACACCTTGTATTGTGGCTGTAGTAGCAGAACGCTGCCATATTGTCAGGAACTGCAGAGAAAGAACGAAGGCTGCATCATTAAAACCTAAAAACAGTGTAATTTTGCAAAATACTTAAAAATAGAACTCCGTCATAAAATCAAATCATCTTAAAAATGACAGTGGTAAAAACCATTATCGTGGTCCTGCAGTCCTTGCCAATATGGCTGCCCTGAGAGACTCTCTTTTAGGGTAGTATGGGAGTTACTGTGCACACGACTGAGAGAGGAGTCCTCCAGAAGAGGGCAGTGTAGTTGCTGTGATGCATTGGGGAGTAAAAAATGGCAGTTGGAATTAAGGTTTGGCAAAAATGGAGTCTTTAAAAAGCCAAAGCACATGAGTACGGGCGGCTGATTCCAATCAGATACAAGAATGGTAGGGTGGACTTTGTTACTGGAGACAAACTTCATACTAGTGGACTTGACAGGTAGATGGCTATTGGTTACGCATTCGAGAGTGGTTAATGGATGGCAGAGTGGGGCCGGTGGATGGCTGAATTTGGTCGGCTATTGGGAGCTGAGCGGCTGGTTAGGTCTGGTCGCATGTTGGGCTCCAGGCCGTTCTGGGATTCTGTTGGCCGGGGCTGGTCTGGGCGGCTGGTTGCCAGATATTTGGCCCTCATGCTTGAGGTGTACTGCAAGACAGGGTGAGAAAACAAGGGGAGGGGAAGACACCATCAAATCATTCTGAAGAGCGAACTTTTACGTCCGATACAAAATGGCCAAAAGTTCAAAGTGAGGAAATGTTAGCATCTATTTGAGCATTAGGACAGAGTATAGCTGTAGCGTCTTACAAACATGAAGCACATATAAATATGAACCTCATTCTGTCGATCTCACTAAATCACTCGCATGCGTAAACAGACAAATTGACAGTCATTTGGACAGCCTGATGGTAATTTTAAAGCCAAGAGCTACTGTGATGATACATATTATCATTATGTGACAGTATACTTTTCTCCTCGAGACTGGCTTCTGTGTGCAATTTCCATTACAAGAGTGCAATTATTGTAAAAATGAAAACATAATGGTGTGACACCATGAGAAACAGAAATAAAGACAGCAGTGGATAAATAAAGCACACATATAGATACAGAAAATGCAGCTATATGTGGGAGAATGTTAGGGGTGAGGTTATAATGTGAGACACTTTACAAACAGACATGCATGAGGGATGTTTCTCAGGTGGGTTAGAAAGATACAAAATTCATGCATATTTTATATCATAAAATCCAGAGAAGGAGAGACTATTCCATCATATGTCAGCGATTCCAATTCTAACATAAACAAGGATCGATAAGCAGCATCCTGGACCATGACGTTATTAGGAAACAGATTGTCGAGTGGTCTCTCCAGTCTGGAGTTTGAATACGCATGCGTCATGTCCAGGGCCCATAAACAAAATAAGAAATAAAAACAATCACCTAGAAAGTAAGACTGAGTGAAAGCGGCGTTTAGAAGAGATCAAAGTGTTCTCATTTTCTGAACTCGAACTACTGGGAGGATGAAAGATGTCCTCACATGCCAAGTCTGATTAAAAGAGTTTCCCTGCCCCTTCAAAAAGAGTACTATGCTACTTTATTCACCGCGCATGAAGCAGGAGAAGAATTGTCTGGTCTCATCTCTATCATCAACTATTCATGCAATCATGCAAACTCCAGGATTCTGTCAAACCCACTTCCACTCAGTGAAGGGGGCCTTGAATTAAAATAAGTAGAAACATGAATGCCATTTCTGAGGAATAGTCTACCCATAATATAATGCCCTTAACCCTGAAACCATACAACGGTCTCCCATAGAACACAAAAGGAGAAATTTAGAAAAAAATATTCATGCAGTTTTTTTCATACAATGCATGTGAATGGAAATGGACACTGTTACTGTAGGTATCAAAATGACAAAAAGCGCCTTTAAAATACCCTAAAAGTAGTCTAAACAAACCTTGTAATATGTTAAAGTCTTAAAAAATTGCTTTGTAGGAAGAATATACTCAACTACAGAAAACCTTCCCTCTTTTTACATCTAATAGTGTTGTTGTCGGATTACAAAAAATTCAATTCATACCTCTTCTGAATACTTGAAAGCATTTCAGAGCTCTTTTTCCACTGTACCAATCCATTGGTACAATTCTACTGTCTCTCTTTGTTCTCTCAGATGTATGAGGAGGATTTTAATGCAGATTGGCTTTTTATTCATGAAATAAAATAGCATACTTATTATGATTTCCCCTGTGGTATTGAATATTGATTTTACAAGGTACGCTATGGCTTAAACTATTTTAATTCAGGCTTGGCCTGTTTAAATGTCTTTCACAGAGCTTTTTTTGTCATGTTTGGACCACGCGTCCTTCCCATTGGCATTTACATTGATTGTATGGAAAAGAAAACCTTACATTTCACATTCCAAGGAAGAAGAAAAGCAAACCATGACAGAAATTTGACTGGTGTACCCTTTTATTTTTAACGGAGACGACTTGTAGCTAGTAACGCATACAGGCTGCCAAAATGACCTTCGAGACTCTTGATTTGCGTTTTTTAGTTTACAATGATCATCTAAATGCTAAATCTTTCCTAAAAGCTACGTTTTACAGTTGTCAAAGCTTACAAATACCATATATACTCATCTGTAAAGGCCTGTTTCACACCAAGAACGATGACAATATTGAGTATACTGGACAACTGTACTATAACTCTGTGTTTTATTTCTCAGCTCGCATGCTGCAGTTTAAAAGTAACAAAAGCGAATGAACATTAAGTGGTGTACTGTTGGTTTTGATTTTGAAAAAACGGCTAAGAAAATGCAGATGACTTTGGGAAAATGAGACCAAAAGATTTGGGACACAATTTTGTCTGCAGTTTCAAATGTGTGTGCCATTTCAGTTCTAAAGAAATAGTTTGGCTGTCAGTGTTGTATCTGTCTCTACCTGGATTTTCTTTCTGAAATATTATTTAATATATATATATATATATATATATATATATATATATATATATATATATATATATATATATATATATATATATATATATATATATTATTTTTAGTTCTCTATACTGTATAAAGTCATCTTTAACTATCTTAAATTTAGAACAAGTCTTAGAAATGTTTAGTTCTCATTTTTGTTCTTGGTGTGAATAGTCTTATGCATGCATTAATCTGTCACAGTAACATCCTGTAAACAATTTAGGGCCACTACAATCAGTTTATGTCAAGAATGGGGCAGAGTTCCATCTAATTTCATGTATATGTGAGTCAATGTGTGAGACTGCGCTTAACTGTGACTGTACACCTACAGACATGAGGTAGAGTGTTTGTGTAAATGTGCTTGTGCACTTACTGACGGCGGGGGGGATTCTCTGCCAATGAGTGGCGTGTTCTCGCACCGAGGGGTCTGAAAGTTAGCATTCTGGCTCCTGCGTCACAAACGAGACACCAGTTACTCTGACTCCCTCTTCATGGGAGGGATGTCCACACCGCGATGCTCTAAACTTTACAAATCTGACAGAAAGCGTTGAACTGCATGGTAGGAGCAATGCGCATTGAGTGATACCGCTATGCACTATACTGAATTATATCCACTGGATGGATATCGCTTGGATTCAGTGTAACGCATAACATAAGCTGAATTACCTACTTGAAAGTTTTTCATGCCATAATATGTTTGCCGATTAGGAACTTATAATATAGCTCCACACATATAGTTTTATTTATTAAAATCAAGGATGCACCGAAATTTCAGCAATTTTTGGGAAGCTAAAAAAGCTAAAAATCACTGACATAAACAGAGAAGTGTAATGAACTTTTCTGAACATTTTTGTGCCACCACATGGATAAAAACTTCACTGTGTCAAATGATTTGGCTGAAAATATTTGAATTGACACTGATACAAACTCTTAAATCTTAAGATTGAGCTTTAAGCTGCCGCAAGTTACAAATATTTAAAATATTGTAATTTTGAAACTCGCCAATATTTAAATGTTCTGCCATTAAATTACCACAAAGTTTTGTTACTTTAATGAGTGTTTCAACCACAAAAGATGTCAGTTAATCAGCTCACAGACAATTATGTTAGATTTTTTACACGAGGAAAGCAATTCAGGGTCCTTGTTGGTTAGCTAGAATAAACTGTAATTATAATTTAGGTGTTCAGGTGAAATTCCTTAAAGTGAATTTTGGCAAACAATGTTGATATTTAAAGGCACCAAAAGAAATCCACCCATAAACTAACAAGGCCTCGTCCCTTTTTGGACGAGTGTGTTTTGGGATACAGTGTTCAAAAATGTTTTTCAAATAATGTTTATTTGACATAAAGCCTGATAGTAATAAGGTTTTTTAAATAGAATATACAGTTGAAGTCAGAATTATTAGCCCCCCCTTTTAATTTCTTTTCTTTTTTAAATATTTCCCAAATGATGTTTAACAGAGCAAGGACATTTTTACAGTATGTCTGATAATATTTGTTCTTTTGGAGAAAGTCTTATTTGTTTTATTTTGGCTAGAATAAAATGAGTTTTTAATTTTTTAAACACCATTTTAAGGACAAAATATTAGCCCCTTTAAGCTATATTTTGTTTTTGATAGTCTACAGAAGAAACCATCATTATACAATAACTGGCCTAAGTACCCTAACCTGCCTAGTTAACCTAATTAACCTACTTAAGCCTTTAAATGTCACTTTAAGCTAAATAGAAGTGTCTTGAAAAATATCTAGACAAATATTATTTACTGTCATCATGACAAAGATAAAATAAATCAGTTAAAACTATTATGTTTAGAAATGTGTTGAAAAATATTCTCTCCGTTAAACAGAAATTGGGAAAACAAATTAAGCAAGAGGGCTAATAATTCTGACTTCAACTGTATATATTTTGGTCAATTTTCAGTTTCAGCTCAGAATCATTTCGGTGCATCACTTTGACTAACTTCTAGAAGTAAAACCCATGCAGTTTTAACAACTGATCTTAAACCTACTGTAAATACAGCAAAGCCCATGCAGTAATCTATGCTAGCGAGCCTATGCTACAGGAGCCGTAACAGCGGCACGGTCATTAAGATCCAGCCCATGCATTAGGATGAGGTTAGCGTGGCTACACTCACATGTACTCAGTGACTGGTGCGTTGCTGACAGTGTGTGCCGCAGCGGGGAGACTAGCCTCACTGCCGTAGGTGCTGCTGCCACAGCTGTACAGGCTAGGCATGTGCACGCGGTACAGGTTATCATGCGGCGCTCGCGAGCCGAGAGTGGCCGAAGTCTCATCACCATCCTCCTCCTCAGACCTTCAGACAAATGAGCACAGGTCAAACACGTGCCCCTGGGTCAGAGGGGAGCGCAGAAGGGCTTCTCCTTCACGCCATTCCTAATTAGACTCTACAGCATATTGATGGGAACTGCCAAGATTAAATGATCCATGCATTTGTTTTCTCTATTTTCCATTTACATGGCAAAGGGGCAAGTTCATTCAAGAGTGATTTTTTCAGATCTGTCAGGTAAATATATTTCCAATTTAGTAGTAAAACCACAACCCAAAATCAGAAAAAGTGGGGACCGTATGGAAAAGGCAAATAAAAAAAAGTATTGATTTTTAAATGTACTTTGACTTGTATTTCATTGCAGACAATACAGCAAACACTGTTTAAAGTGTTCCTCATGACTATTATTGTTTTGTTTTTTTTTTTCAAAATAAACATGTATACCAATTTTAGTTCTTGCAACAGATTAAAAAAAAAGTTGAAAAAGTAAAGCATTTACCACTTCGTAATGTTGCCATTCCTTTTCACAACACTTAAAAACGTTTAGGGACTGAAGACACCACGTTATGAAGTGTTTCTGGTGTAATTTTGTCTCATTCTCCCTGTAAATGTCTTAAGGTGGGCAACAGTACGCGGTCCCATTTTGTGCTTCAAAATGTGCCACACATTCTCTATTGGAGACAGGTCAGGACTGCAGACAGGCCAGTCAAACACCTGGTACCTGTATCCTCTGCTTTGCAGCCAGGACTTTGTAATGTGAGCTAAATGTGGTTTTGCTTGGTCTTGTTGCAATATGCATGGGCATCCCTGGAAAATAAGGCAGCATATTGTGCTCCAAAATCTCAATGTACTTTTCAGAACTAATGGTGCCGTCACAGAAGCGCAATGTTACCTTTGCCAAGGGCACAGACACAACCGCATACCATTACAGATCCTGTCTTTTAAACTTGCTGGTAACAGTCTTGATGATCCTTTTCTTCTTTGGTCTGGAGCACACAGTGTTCATTTCTCCCCAAAAAAATACCTGAAATACTGATTAATCTGACCACAGTACACATTTCCACTGTATGATAGTTCATCTCAGATGCCCCCGAGCCCAGAGAAGTCGACGACGCTTCTGTACATTGTTAACATAGGGCTTCCTTTTGGCACAGTACATTTTTAACTGGCATTTGTGGATGCAACTAAGTATTGTGGTACTTGACAAAGGTTTGCTAAAGTAGTCCTGAGTCCATGTGATGATATCACTTGCAGATGATTCTTGATGCAGTGCCGCCTGAGGGATCGGAGATCACAGCTCAGGCTTGCACCCTTGTATTTTATGCACTGAAATTCCTCCAGATTCCTTGACTCTTTTAATTATGCTATGCACTGTTGAAGGTGAAATATCCAAATGTCTTCCCATCTTTCTTTGAGAAACATTGTTTTTAAATATTTCAATAATTTTCTCACATATTTTTTGGCAAACTGGCGATCGTCTGCCCATCTTTGCCCCTAAAGGGCTTTTCTTGGATACTGCTTTTGTATTGAATCATAATTACAATCACCTGTTGACATCACCTGTTTCAAATGACATCCTTATTTAACCTATTTACCCGACTTTTTTTTGAATGACAGGAAAGGATGCTTATTTACAAATGAAATGAAGTTGACCAGACAAAACATTAAATATTTTGTGTTCATATTGTCAACAATGAAATACAAGTAAAATTAAATTTGTAAATCACTACTTTCTTTTTTTATTTGCATTTTTCATACTGTCCCAACTTTTTCTGATTTTGGGTTGTATATCTTACTCAATCCTGAGCAAGGGTTTTCATACAGGGGTATTGGGATACAAGAGAGTGCTGTGGGGGTCAATGGAAATATTTGGGAAGAAAAAAAGAATTAAAACAAATAAATAAACAAATAAATAAAACAAAAATACTAATGAATGAATGACTTATTAATATAAAAATATTTTTAAGTATTTTATTTATATTTATATTTTAAAAAAGAAATAAATAACTTTTTATGTAAACAATCTAATAGCTATTGAAGCAAAAATATAGTTAATGTAAATGCAATAAGTAATGGAAATGTAAAAGTTTTGATTTAAAAAATCTGATTAAAACAAATAATAAATACAAATTAGAATAAATTAAATAAGTAAATAAATACGATACTATAATGAGAAGAAAATAATTGAACTAAAATTTTCCTAAATAATGTAAATCATACAAGAAACTACATATTCTAGAATGGAGTCCCATATATGATGATCATTTTTCTGAAATTTATGAAATACTGAATTTAGAAGAATGAAAACCCCTGACCTGCAACTGCATGCATTCAGATCAAATCATCTCCATTCTTACACTGAATAGAACAAATCAAATCCTTTTAGCCAATCAAGTATATTTTTGAAAACATACTGCATGATAATTGTCAATGATGGTGATCAATAAATACATACTTTATTAAAAATATTTCACAATTTCAAAATATTCATCTGAGAAACATCTTTTAAATCGTTTTTCACAGAATTACGGTTTCCTTTTAAAAAAAGAGAAAAGAATGCAACCTTGATAAAGAATAAAGATTTAAATATATTTTAATATATATATATTTTTTTTATTATATATATATATATATATATATATATATATATATATATATATATATATATATATATATATATATTTATTTATATATATATTTTTTTTTATATAATTTTTTTACAAATCTTGCCCCCAAAACTTTGATAAGTAGTGTGCATTATGATATGTTTATATTATATTCATATTAAAATAAACTTAAATCTCTTGATTATAAAGCCACTTTCAATATAAATTATTTTAAATGCTTATTCAATATATTGAATCAATTTGTTTATTAGATAAAACATTAAAAAATACATCAATACATGTTACCCAGGACCACAAAACTCCAGTCATGAGGGTAAATCTTTTTTAAAATTGTGATTCATATATTATCTGATTATCAATGATTGAATTGATGAATAGCCTGAGACACCACTATAAAAATATCTAATTATTGAGGAAATCTCATTTAAATCACCTTCAAAATTCTTAGCAATGCATATATTACTACTCAAAAATTCAATTATGATATATTTATGGTAGGAAATTTACAAAATACCTTCATGAAGCATGATCTTTACCAAATATTTTAGCATACATTTTTAATTTGAGATATTCCTACAAAAATATCTGTGCAACTCAACACTGGTTTTGTGGTCCAGGGCCACAAATATATAAAGAGATAACTCTAAATAATATTATAGCTATAAAGGAATACAGCCAAAATAATGCAATTCAACAGAACTTAAATAAATTTAAATAAAACTACTATTGATGTCCAACTCCATGTCCAATGGATTGTCCTCAGTAACCATTGAACGTCTGTAGTCATGCATTAAATCAAGAAACAACCACCATGAATCAGATTTGAAACATAAAGAAGGGGTATAAATAAAAAAATAAAAAATAAAAAGTGGATCTGTGAAGGTGTAGATTTGGATGCCACTTATGCTCAAAATACCCTTTTTTCGATGTGTAACTCTTTATCCAAACCACTCATCAACCACATCACCAGCATGTTTCAATGATGATGATACTCTTCAACAAACAGCACATCAGCCCTGCTTGCAGTTTCAAAAGAGTCCATAGGGAGGCAGCGTCTTCCAGCAAAATACAGCAGTCTGCCTTTGCACCGAATTTAGAAAGGGGACTCTTTGTTCTTTCCTTTTGCATAGAAACACATGCACTAGTGCTATACCACGAGTCAAATAACAAACCTCCATCATACTCCTTTTTCCAAATGTACTGCAGTTTTTCCTCCCATAAGCAAGCAATATTTAGGTTACCCATTAAGCGCTTCACAGCGAGTGTGTCTCTCACACATACGGTACTACAGGGCAGTGGGTTTTCCAAATCTATGACACGAAAAGGGATGGATGACAAGACAACAGAAGCTACACGCAGTCATGAGAAAGATGATTAATATGTGAAAACAGAAGGAGCAGATGTGAAAATAAAAGCATTAAACACACACATGACTGGCGGACAATTCTCTGTCCATCAAGTTGACCTGTTTAAAGCTGTTTTTCCCTTCTCCGGCCACCCCTAATGTCATTTTTGGCACATCTTCCCTCTCACCTCTTGCTCTGCCAGGTGTGTGGCACACTGCAGACGATGGAGCTAAACATTAGCGCGGTGACGAATGAGAACAGGACCAGATAAATGAGACCCTCGACTCCATCATAACACAGTCCGGTCAGAGCCTGCACATAGTCCTGTGAAACAGACATAGAAGTATAGCTTTAGAGGTCGGGACACACTAACAAGTGACATCCTTTTATTTACACAGGAAGGACTAACACAATCATGGGCAGTAATACATAGGATTTCCTTGAACTTTAGTCACGTTTATGTCCCAAAAAATGTATGGTTGTTTGGTTTGAGTTGGGTTATGGTCAAGTTAGATTTTTTAAAGTATATTATGACCCCTAGGCATGCATTTATGTCATAATACATTCTAGGGATTGTCCAGATCCATTCACATAATCAGAAATCGGGGTCGATTAAGGGGTTTTAGACTCTATTAGAATCGGATGTTACCTCACAATCAGGACTCGAACATATATATATATATATATATATATATATATATATTTACATTTACATTTAGTCATTTAGCAGACGCTTTTATCCAAAGCGACTTACAAATGAGGACAAGGAAGCAATTTACACCACTAAGAGCAACAATGAATAAGTACTAAAGGCAAGTTTCAGGTCTGTAAAGTCTAAGAAGGGAAGTGTTAGTAATTTTTTTTTTTTTTTTTTTTTTTTTTTTTTTTTTTTTTTTTTTTTTTTTTTTTTTTTTTTTTTTTTTTTTTTGTACAGTTAGTGTGATATTCAAATAGGCAATTGCAGATTAGGAAGTGAAGTGGAGACTAAATAGTTGAGTTTTTAGTCGTTTCTTGAAAATAGCGAGTGACTCTGCTGTTCTGATGCAGTTAGGGAGTTCATTCCACCAACTGGGCAGATTGAGCGTGAGCGTTCGCGAAAGTGATTTTTTTCCTCTTTGGGATGGAACCACGAGGCGACGTTCATTCACAGAACGCAAGTTTCTGGAGGGCACGTAGATCTGCAGAAGTGAGTGCAGATAAGAAGGTGCTAGGCCAGAAGTCACTTTGTAGGCAAACATCAGAGTTTTGAATTTGATGCGAGCAGCAACTGGCAGCCAGTGCAAACGGACTAGCAGCGGAGTGACATGTGCTCGTTTAGGTTCATTGAAGACAACTCGTGCTGCTGCATTCTG